>NW_022437004.1:7688186-7861539 GCF_009761245.1 Sapajus apella | reverse complement strand
AAAGAAAGAAAGAAAGAAAGAAAGAAAGAAAGAAAGAAAGAGAGAACGAACAAACAGGAGTGTCCTAGAGGAGTCCAAGAAAGATTATATCACTCTTAAAAAGAGATGTAGAAACTTTTTTTTAATTGAGATTTTTTTGTGTTCTCATGTGGTACAACAGTGGCTGCCATTTTATAACCATGAGTTCAATAACCTGAGGACCGGCCAATAGATTTGCACTGAGAATGACCAAGCAAAAAAGTAGAGAGAAGTTGAGATTTTGATGATGTCACTAACCTTGGAGCCAGCCTATCATATCCAGGTAGGGCCTTTTGTTGTGTGAAATCAGAATTTTAACAATGTACCAATTGTGTCAGAATTCTTGTTAGGATTTTCAGTTATGTATAGCCAACAACATTCTAATACCATTCCCCCAGTGTTTTCATCAAAGTTTCTGATTGGCACTAGAATCCAGTATCTCTCCTCCTTCTTCAAGAGAAAACATTCTGAAAGGCATCCTATTATGCATACAAATTAAATAGGATTTTACCACAACTAATTGGCGGTAAAAGAGGTAGAAGTTGAGTCATGCACACTCCCAAGTCAGCTAAAGTCATTCTGAGAATTGTTGTCAATGCCTATTTAGCCGGAATTCTTCAGATCATGTTTCTGGGCTGTAAACTTGAAATGTTCTTGGTAAGCCTTTAAGATGATAATCTGTAGCCTACCAAATATTTCCAGGCTCCTATTTATTCTGCTCTGGGGCGGGTGGGCATGCCTGGAAGTTGCCAGTAAAGTTCACAACCAGTTCATTACAACATGTTGTTTCAGTTCAAGACAACATTAGTAATAACAGATGATGAGTGGACAACCAGGCTCTGAAGCTCAGAAAATCACAAAGCCAGTGCCGCTGAAGGACAGACAATGACATTCAACCTAAGAAATGACCCAAGCTTTTGTCCAAAATGGTCATGAAATTTTGAAAGCAAAAATTCCTCTCGTGACTTAGAGTCAATTTTTTTGTTTACTTTCATGTCGCCTTTTGTTTAATTCACGTGGAGCACACATTTGATACATCATTGTCTTCTGACTACAAGATAAAGACATGTTTTCTAATTTAGTGTTTAGTAAAAGCACCCAGAAGGAGCCCATTTTTCTAAAGGGCTCTGGAAACCTAGCGTATTCACTCATGGCCAGGAGGTAGTTTTACTTTAGAGGAGAGCTGGTCTGTGACTTTTGTGAATCAGCTGGACAGGAAGTTCCCGGAATCCTAAGACTATCCTCTCTTAGCCTATATTACCTAGGATTAGAAAAGAGTGGATGTAATTTTAATGTCACAGATCCTGCGCAAAGCCAGTGGCAGGTGAGGGCCTGGGGCTTGTGTACTACCAGAAGGGAAGTTGGGTGCAACACCCACTTCACGGGTTGAGGGAAAAAGACTAATTTGTGGGAGGTTGGGGCTCAGAGTTTCTGTGATTTGGGTTAAGTACATTTGATGTTTCTTTCTTTTTTTTTTTTTTTTCAGATGGAGTTTTGCTCTTGTTGCCCAGGCTGGAGTGCAGTGACATGATCTTGGCTCACTACAACCTCCGCCTCCCAGGTTCAAGTGATTCTCCTGCCTCAGCCTCCCGAGTAGCTGGGGTTACAGACATGCACCACCATGCCCAGCTAATTTTGTATTTTTAGTAGAGACGGGGTTTCGCCATGTTGGACAGGCTGGTTTTGATCTCCTGACCTCAGGTGATCCACCCGCCTTGGCCTTCCAAAGTGCTGGGATTACAGGCGTGAGCCATCACGCGCAGCCCGATGTTTCTTTTCGAATCAAAAGCTGCTACACTGGATATTCTACACTTGTCCCTTTAGATCCCCTTTCCTCCCTCTCCACCATCCACTGTGCACCAGAAGTTTGAGGATCTGCATCAACATGCTCCTTTGACCTCTGACCTCTGGTTGGGTTTGGCCAAGGGAGGAGCCTGAATGCCAGAGGAACTGAGGTTGGGACTTTCTTCCCCCAGCTCCCTGTTGGGCCTTGGGTGGCTATGGCTCCATTCTTCTACTGAAGGCACAGCCCCTGTTTAACAATGCTCCCCTGGTGTTACATTCTTTCCAGATTCTGGGAACTCCTTCCAAGTTACCTAGGTAACCTAGGTAATGGCTTCCAACTGTTTCTAGCTCCTGGGCTCCTCACCATCCCTTACCAGTTTCCCTTAATCCCACGCATTTGTAGATAGTTCTTTTCTTAACCTCAGCTCAGTTTTCCCTCTCACAGGTACCACTAGTCTCCCACTGAGCCCTGACTGGGGCTGTTTTTAGTTCAGATGTCCAGGTTCCACATGAAAATAAGTGGCTTGTGCAAGGAAAGAAAACAGATTTAATATACAGGGGAAAGGGTTTTTTTTCTTCTTCTTTAGTTATTATTGTTATTTCTGTAAAAATATGAGGTCTCATTTTCAGAACTCTTTGGCTAAAACTGGTGTCATTTCTTAATTCAAACTTGCCCTATGTCCCTTAGACCTACGTAGCGCTTGCTGAGCTCCTACACATTCGTGATTTCCAAGCCACTTGCCGGCTACTCCTCCCCCTTGTGAAGTGTTAGAAATTTCTGAGTCCTTAATGTGGAAGCCTGCAAAAGAAAAAAATCATTAACTTAGATTTCTGGATGTGAAACCAAAAAGATATTAATCACATAAATGAAACCTATCTCCCAAGAGGTTATCAACAGCTCAGCTGGTAATATTTAGGCTTCAGGGGTTTAAAGGTGTATAAAACACACTCTTTGACCTTAAAAATGTAAGGTCCAGTAGAGGTGTTCTAACCCTTCACAAGGGAGAGGAGAGGACAGTAAGTTGAAAATCGTGAATGTGGAGGAGCTCAGCCAGGGCCCCTAAGGAATTAAGGATAGGTGGGTAATTTGCATTTTAAAATGACACAAGATTTTAGGCCAGGCACGGTGGCTCACACCTGTAATCCCAGCACTTTGGGAGGCCAAGGCAGGCAGATCATGAGGTCAGGAGATTGAGACCATCCTGGACAACATGGTGAAATCCTGTCTGTACTAAAATACAAAAAATTAGCCAGGCATGGAGGTATGTGCCTGTAGTCCCAGCTACTCTGGAGGCTGAAGCAGGGGAATCGCTCAAACTCGGGAGCAAAAATTTTCACAAATGAGACCTCGTATTTCATACACACAGAGTTTAAAAGTAGAAATGGGTGGGGCTGTGGTCAGGGAAAGTATGTGTAACAGCACCATACCAATCCGGCTCAACTTTTATGGAACAAAGTTGTGAGTTGTTTTTCAGTTGCCATGGACCCCCGGGTTGAAGGTCATATCACCTGAGCATGCCCAGATGAAGCAAGTATGCAACCACAGGGGGATCCTAAGGGCTGGAACCGAGGAGTGGACTGAGGAGGGGACTGACATAAGAAGCAGGCACCACATGGCAGAATCAGGCGCCAATCCGATCAAGCTCTGGTGTCACCGACGGCAGGATCCAGGCAGATCACGCCTCCTGGTAACACCTCATTGCAGGATCCAATCAGATCCTGCAATGTGTTGCCTTCTATGTGCATCGGGCACCGAGCCCATTGATTGTTCAGTAACACATGGACTCATTAACCCAACCTCTCAGCACCTATGAACTCAGTGTTAAAATGGGTGTTGTACAGGCATTATGGGAAGACAGAGGAGGAGCACTGGGACCAACCTGGTATTTGGGAAGATTTCCTGAGGAAAATGGTACCTGGGCTGATCTTTGGCAAAAGGCTTATCCAAGTAAAGTAGGCATTAGGAAAATGAATATTAACAGAGGGAATCCTGAGAGCAAAGCACAGAGTTGTGAAGCAATGTAGTGTGTGAAACAATTGAATGCAATTTTGTCATTCTGTGCCCAGGTGATATGGTTTGGCTCTGTGTCCCCACCCAAATCTCAACTTGAATTGTATCTCCCAGAATTCCCATGTGTTGTGGGAAGGACCCAGGGGGAAGTGTTTGAATCACAAGAGCCAGTCTTTCTCATGCTATTCTCGTGATAGTGAATAAGTCTCATGAGATCTGATGGGTTTATCAGGGGTTTCTGCTTTTGCTTCTTCCTTATTTTTTCTCTTGCTGCCTCCATGTCAGAAGTGCCTTTCACCGCCTGCCGTGATTCTGAGGTCTCCCCAGCCATGTGGAACTGTAAGTCCAATTAAACCTCTTTTTATTCCCAGTCTCGGGTATGTCTTTATCAGCAGCATGAAAATGGACTGATACAGCAGGATAGAAAGAGGATTGTAGGACCCAGCAGGACCTAGGGGGCCAGGCAAGGCCTCAGAGCCACCACCATGCATGACACCCTGAATGTGCAGCACCAGCCACTTCATTCTTCTTCATCCTGCTGCTTCCCTGTGGCCTAGAACAGGTTCCAGATGTAAGCAAAGAGCCTTCTCAGATTGCCGCAGGATGAAAACAGAGGCCGATTCCAGGAAGGGGCATTCATAACGCTGCCTTTGCCAAGGAGAAGCGAGTTCTGTTTAATTGGCAGCAGTCTCCTTCGCTGGAAAGCCCTAAGTGAATGGGATAACTGCTAAAGGAAGCAGCAACCTGGGACGTCCACCCAACCTCCTCCCTGCCCCCAGGTCCTGGAGGAGTGGTTCCCAGCACCACCCACAGGCAGGGCAAAGGAGAGACAGCAAGCTTTTAGGAATATAGATTTCCAGACCCCATGTGAGTCAGAGCATGGGAAGTGGGATTTAAGAGGCTTCCCATGTGGCTTAGATGTCCATGCAGGTTTCTGAACCTCTCTTGGAGCCATGTTTACTGAGCTGTGTTCCACTGATCTGGGAGCTACTGGGCCTTATCCCTTCTCTTCATCAGCTTGTACACTTTAAGAGTCTCCAAGAGTAGGGGAACAGCAGTTGAGGAGGAATATATTATACCATATTTTCTAAATATATTGCCCATAGAATCTCTCAGTCTCTCTTTGGTAGAGCATTTCTCAAGACTACGCAGCACATGGACAAGATTTCACACAGCCCACATTTGGGGGAAGCCACTCTAGAAGCTCAGGAAAAGGGTGACTTCCATCGCCCACTGAGGCCCATGCTGCAGGAATGGGGCCAAGGCAGGGCGGGCCACCTCGCACCAGCCAGCCAGGGATCGCTATGTAGTCAGGAGACCACGGGCAGCAGCCTCAGAAGGTGGAACCTCGCTGGTGAGTGTTTTCTTGCAGAGCCGAGGCTTCCTAGGCAGTTTCTAGTTATCTGAAGAGGATGATCACCCTCTCTCTGGGCCGCTGCTTTCCACTGGAGCAAACTGACGGGCCTGGCTGTTTCACTGTGATGTGTGGACCCCAAAGTGAAGGGTTGGAGTCTTATTTATGGGGTTCTAGAATTGACCAAAAACACATCCCATCCCTTGATGCCCGCTTGGAGTGCTTCAGGGAGACCTAAAATGGGTCTCTGTAGCAGTCACAGGATATCCACAGCTAGGGCCCAAAGAAGTCAAAAAGGAAGCACATTAGAGCTGCGTCCCACGCAGAAGCAAACCTGCTCAGAAGAACGATGGTGAAGCCCACAAAAGGCAGCCGCCACAGGGAGCCTCTTGCTTCTACGTTTAACGTGGTGAATGTCAACCAGCACAGAAGTTACTGCATGAGGTAGGGCTGGACAGAGCAGCGCAGAGGTCTCCGGAGACTGGTAGAGCAGAAGACTGAGTGTGGATTGATCCCTCACTGGGCTTCAGAACTGTGTGGCACAGCACCCTGCCAATCAGCTGCGACAGGTGTATACTCAGGTTACAGTTGAAGCCAAGATGGGGTTTTAAGCTTGGAAAAGTTGAACTTTCGGGGAAGGAAGGAAAGATTGTGGAAAGAATGAAAAAAGAGGAGGAGAGAGAACAGAAAAGAAAACGTATTATGCTTTCTGTGCTGGGTGCATACATTTTCTCATTTAACCTTCACCACAACCCAGTGAGGTGAGTGCTGTTATTACCCCTAGGACAGGCCCGCCGCAGGTGGGAAGGACAGTGGTCAAGAGACTTCCCTGCTCCACACACCAACGATTCTTTCTCACTCCTGCCTGCAGGTGTGCTGGGTGGGCTGGAAGAGGGCAGGTGGGAGGGAACAGAGGAGAGATGCTGGCTTATAGTCCTAGGGAAAGAGGGTGGTTCTTGGGGTCACAGGACTGGAAACAGAAAGAACAAGGGGGTGGAGAATCAGTTTCCACAGGGTTGAAGACGACACTTCTTTAGTATCTAGGCTGGGGTTTCTAGACAATTTTTTGTGTTTTCTCTGGATTCTTCTCCCTGGAAACACATGCTTTGTAAGTCACACTCTTATTTATATTTGTCTCATTTCTGTTTATTTACCTGTTCCCTTGGAGCTACCAGGAAGGGCTGTGGCCTCTGGCCACTTTTCCTCTGAGTGGGACCAGCAGCTGAAAGCAGTGGGAGTGAGGAGGGAGGGAGCTGGAAGGCCAGCTGATGCCCAGGGGCGTCTTCAGAGCCTCATGGGAATTTGGCCCACCCACCCTGCTCTTCCACAAATAGAATCTTTCAATTTATAAGCCAGCCCAGAGCCCTTACTGCAGATCCAGTTGAGCTCTGTAATTTCCTTAAGACCACATGCTTCTCCTGGGACTCTTCTTTTTTTGCCAAATGGGCACAGGATCCTGTGGCTAGAGGATAATTGGAAATGTGTGGGCCAGGCAGATGCCCATTTCTGATAAGACCAGCAGTTTGAACAGCTTGAATAAGACTTTCAAACTCAGGCAAGGAAACTTCTGCACCACCATCCCACCGTTCCTCTTCTGTGACCTCAGGCCTGGAGGTTGCCCGACAGCCCCACCCACCACAGCACACTCCACCTGAAGCCACGTGGACGTGGGATCTTAGCTTCCCCTGGCTGCCTGTGAAAACCTGCTTTCGTGTCGTACCTGGGCATGTCCACTTTCTCAGGGGCAGGAGGCTGCCCTGGTGGCGATGCTGATGTGCAGCCTCTTCCTCCCTCTCTTCCCGCTCCCCTGTATGAAGCACCTGGGCCTGCGTCTCACTGCCCTCCAGGAAGGCAGGCAGGAAGGAAAATAAGGGTGAGCACAGGCCTGAGAAGAAGCAAGGCAGCCAGCAGTGAAAATGAAAATCAATTCTCCTTCATATTCCTCTTGGGTTTCCTTTCAAGGCATTACTGAAGCAGGGTCAAAAGGCCATCTGGTTCTTAACCCAGAACAGCCCATTCCAGAAGACTGTAGGGACACGGGAGGGTGACCACGTGCTCTCCCTTGGTGACCCCCACTGGCGTTGAGTCACTCTTTCCAACAGCATCCAAGCAGGCTCCCTCCTGTACTCCGTGGAGGTGAACCCCTGCTGGGCAGGGCCCTTCTACGCTCAAGGCTGGCTAATAAAGGACCCCTAAACCGTGTGTGTGTGTGTGTGTGTGTGTGTGTGTGCGCGTGCGCGCGCACGCATGCTTTAACAGCCGTATGGAGACATAATTCATATACCATACAATACACCATTTAATGTGTACAGTCAATGGCTTTTAATATATTCACAGAATTGTGCAACTACCACCACTAATTCCAAACATTTTCATCACTCCAAAAGGAATTTCCTTAGTCATCCTTCCCCCAATCCTCCCAATTCCCAAGCCCTAGGCAATCACTAATCTGCTTTCTGTCTCTGCACTTATCAGTTATGAGCATTTCACATAAACGGAGTCATACAATATGTGTCCTTCAGAAGGCTGGCCTCTTTTGCTTAGCCTAATATCTTCAAGGTTTACCCACGTTGTAGCACATATCAGTTCTGCATTCCTTTTTATGACTGAATAATAGTCCAGTGTGTGGGTTCTACCAGTCAATCCATCATGGACATTTGGATTGTGTTCACTTTTTGGCTATTATGAATCATTTTCTATGAACATTCAGGTACAAGTTTTTGTGTGGACATTTGCTTTCATTTCTCTTGAATGTATATTTAGGAGTGGAATTTCAGGGTCATTGCTTATTCTTTGTTTAATTTCTGAGGAAATGTCAAAGCCTGTTTTTCAAAATGTGTTCCAATAGCAATGTATGGGGGTTCCAATTTCTTTACAACCTCAATAATGCGTTTTTATTGTCTTTTTCTGATTACTGCCATCCTAGTGGGTGTGAAGAGGTATCTCATTGTGTGTTTAATTTGCATTTCCTTGATGGCTTGAATCTTTGTTTTTCAGAACTTTAAACCTTTCATCTTTCAGCCCAATCTCCAGTTCTTTGCTCATTTTGTCAGGCTGTGAGAGGTGGAAACTCTTCACTCTGCCGTGACATTAGCTCCCCGAGCACCCTGAGTAGTCTGTTTTGGCATTTTTTGAGATTTCTCATTGATAAAACCTTGTCAGTTGCTATTCTTTGAAATTCTCTGAATTCTTTGAAATTCTCACATCTCTATTTATAAAAGGGATTTTTTCAATAAATTAATAGCATAAAAAAGTAAGGGGGTACTGTTCTAAATTTTAAAAGTCATTCGAGACACAACCTCATGTAATGTGTACACTGCATTTATATCATAATTTCAGCAAACTGGCAATGAAAAGACATTTTGGGGGCAATCTAAGGAAAGGTGACACTCAAGAGCTGTCGCTAATTATGTTAGGTATGAGGGTGTTGCAATTATATAAGAAAATCTCCATATTTTTAAGAGATATCTACTGATATCCCTGAAGTAGGGATAAAATGACCTGTCTGAAGTTTGTTTTAAAATATGATTTGAACAATGAGATGTGGATGTTCACTCTACTTTTCTCTCTATTTCATATGTGCTTGAAATTTGTCATAATAATAGCAATGGAGACAATCCTAAAATATTAATGTAAGTTGAAAAACTATAAAATATTTGGGTGCCAGACTACAGAATGTAATTCATTTATGTTCGGTTAAAATATTTTTAGGCTTGTACTTAAAAAGTAACAAAGCTGATTCGAACATATCTTATATATTATATTTTACCTTAAAAGATTGTTCACAGCTGGGCACAGTGGCTCAGACCTGTAATCCAAGCACTTTGAGAGGCCAAGGCAGGTGGATTATTTGAGGAAAGGAGTTCAAGACCATCCTGGCCAACATGGGGAAACCCCGTCTCTATTAAAAATACAAAAAAAATTAGCTGGGTATGGTGGTGCATGCCTGTAATCCCAGCTACTGGGGAGGCTGAGGCAGGAGAATCACTTGAACCCAGTAGACGGAGGGTGCAGTAAGCTGAGATCATGCCACCGCACTCCAGCCTGGGTGACAGAGTGAGAATCCGTCTAAAAAAAAAAAAAAAGATTAGTCACTGTTTTGATGTTAAGACTTTTTTTCTTTCAGTATGGGTCTTTCTGGTTGGCATTTTTTTGGTTTTTGTCATATAAACTACATATACACTGTCTTATTTCTAACTGTTTTCGCTTCTTCAAAGGGAAATAAGAAGATAGAGACGCTGGAGGACAATCTGAGTGCAGAACCTTTCTACGTTTTTTTATTACGTTTTGCCAAACACCACCACTTATTTCATACACCAAAACCGACTGCAAATATTTTTAGAAATTTACCTTTGTTTGCCCCTTAATTTTGTTTTTATATAACCAACAGATCTCTTTTTTACACTTGTATTTCATTGATTTATTTGATACTCAAGTAAATTACATGGTTACCATTAAAGGACTGTTGCCATAAACAGGCGTGGGGACAAGCGCAGCTGCCTCCTGGTAAGCGTACAGCTCGTGGAGCTCAGCTGGGAGGCGCTAACGCAGGTGGTGTGGGCTTCGTGCTGACAGGCATTGGCCAGCACATTTTGCAGGGAGATGAAAAATACTATGGTTTGAACGTATATGTCCCTCCAAAATTTATGTGATAGAACTTAGCCCCCCAAATTAAGATGGTATTAAGACGTGGCACTTTTGGCAGAGTGCTCACAGATGGGATTAGGGCCCTTATAAAATAACTTCAGGGGGAGAGTTCACTCCTTTTGTCCATCTGCCATATGAAGACACAGCAACCAGGAGTCACCCTGGAAGCAGAGAACAATCCCTCACCAAACACCAAAGCTGCTGGCACCGTGGTCTTGAACTTCCCAGTCTTCAGAACTGTGGGAAATAAATTTCTCTTAGGTATTTTGTTACAGCTGCAAAAATGGACAAAGACAGCAATCATGATTAATACAGCAGGCTCAAAGGAGATCCATTTAAAAAGCTTCTTCTCTGCTTGGAACAGTGTCAGCTGACTAAATTTTTCATCTTCCATCAAGTTCTTTGAGTGACAGGTAGCTAGCCAACAAGTTCTTTGATTGAAGCTGGAGTCTTTGACATGGTGCTGCGGATGGTAGTTCATTCTACCCACGGGACTGTGGTCAGGACCCAGAAGGCTGAGAGATGAGTTAAGGAGGGTGAGTAATTTAATCAAATAATGTTGGCTGCTGCTCTTTCTAGAGATTCAAGTTGTTCAAATGGTTCCCACAGCAAATTATACAGAGAATAGGGGCCAGCAGCTAAAACCCAAGCCTTCTGGCCTCCACTGCAGCCTTTTCTTCAAACTCAGCTTGTTTCCCCAGGGTAAGGCTGGGTGTGGTGAGTGTTTGCTTCCCTCTTCCAGGTGGTTTGGCAGCCATCTCCTTGCAGAACATGATGTGGTCTTGTGGGAGCAACAGAGGCGATGATTATGAATCACAGAGCACTGGAGTTGGAAGGGGACTTAGTGACCTTTACTCCCATGATCCCATTTTACAGATGAAGAGACTGAGGTCCAGATAAGAGGTTATGGCTTTTTGCCAACCTGACCACCACACTGTTCATGTTCAGCAAGCATAGATATGCTGTTATGTATTAATTACAAACTTCTGCTCCCGATTTTCTGAAGCTCAGAGGGACACCTTGTATTGCTGGATGATAAAAAGAGAAGCAAAGTGACAAAGTGCTGCCCAGGCAACACCAGAACATGGACGAGTCACTGCTGTGTGGGGAGAGATCTGCAGTGACCACGTAGCCTGAGGCTCTCCTTTTGTCATCGAGGACACCAAAACTCAGAGCAGGTTAGTGACTGAATTATCTAGTGCATGAGCTAAGCAGGACAAGCAAATGAATTTTAAAATGCTGGAAATTCATCAGTTGAAATACGTTGCACTTGGGCTGCTAAGAGCCCCAGTTTGGCTGGGTTCCTTTTTTTTGTTTGTTTTTTGTTTATTTTTTGAGACAGAGTCTTGCTCTGTCACCTAAGCTGGAGTGCAATGGCGCAATCTTGGTTCACTGCAAACTTCGCCTCCTGGGTTCAAGTGATTCTCCTGCCTCAGCCTCCTGAGTACCTGGGATTACAGGCATGCACCACCACACCCATCTAATTTTTGTACTCTTAGTAGAGACAAGGTTTCACCATGTTGGCCAGGCTGGTCTCGAACTCCTGACCTCATGATCTGTCCACCTTGGCCTCCCAAAGTGTTTGGATTATAGGTGTGAGCCACTGCGCCAGGCCGACTTTGTTTTATCTCATGCATCTCCTCTCCAGTGCCTAGTATGGATGCAGAGTAGGTTCTTTTTTTTTTTTTTTTTTTTTTTGAGACGGAGTTTCCCTCTTGTTACCCAGGCTGGAGTGCAATGGCGCGATCTCGGCTCACCGCAACCTCCGCCTCCCGGGTTCAGGCAATTCTCCTGCCTCAGCCTCCTGAGTCGCTGGGATTACAGGCACGCGCCACCAGGCCCAGCTAATTTTTTGTATTTTTTAGTAGAGACGGGGTTTCACCATGTTGACCAGGATGGTCTCGATCTCTTGACCTCGTGATCCACCCGCCTCGGCCTCCCACAGTGCTGGGATTACAGGTAGAGTAGGTTCTTAATAAATGTTCTTTAAATACATTATGAAGATCATCATTCAAGTTAACATAGCATAAGGCAAAATATATATTCCATAAGGAGACTACAGGTAGTCAAGACCATAGCTGGTTGAAAGGGTAGGAAAGGCTTTGGGGTAGGGCTTGAAAATGAGTATGAGTGGGATTTTGAGAGTTGAGTTAGGGGAGCAGTAGATGGGAAGATCATGATCTCGTAGGAGGAACAACGAGCATAAGGAGGAGAGAGCAGGTGACCCTGGAGTTTGGGGAACTTCAGGACATCCAACTAGCCACAGAATAGCATTGGAGCAGGAGAGTAGGGGTGGTGGGCTTGTCAAGGAGGGCCCAGAACTCTCTGTCCTTAATTCTTCAGGAGGTTCTAGGGAAGTTTACAGTTTTGAGCAGGGGAAGGACATACAGGACCCGTTCTTGGCAACAAGACATTGCAGGATGCTCATATTCAGTTCGGACACAGAAATTTCCCCCACTTCATTCAAATGCTCTGGCTCTGGCTTTGTAATGAGGTCAGAAAAACACGGAGGACTATCTTTCTTCAGAAATACTTTTGGACCGTCGAGGTTTTCAGGGAGATAAACATCCTTATGACATTTCTGGTGGTTCAGGCCCATCTGGCTGAGGAAGGACAAAGATGCACAAAGATTAGATACATGGGAGGGGAATGTTTGCTAAACATTCTTCATTCTTCAGAAAGGTTCAGGCTCAGTTCAACTTCGGGGATTGAGTTAATGTTGATTTTATCAGCAATTGTTTGCTCCCAGACTTTAGAAGAAACATTGTTTATATTCCTTCTTATGGTGCTGCTGGAGGAAACAATGACCACTTACTGAGTGTGACCTATTAGGACCTCTGTTATGCAATCATATATATATATAATTTTTGAGACAGAGTCTTGCTCTGTTACTCCAGGCTGGTGTACAATGGCGCAGTCTTGGCTCACTGCAAACTCCACCTCCCAGGTTCAAGCGATTCTCCTGCCTCAGCCTCCCGAGTAGCGGGGATTACAGGCACCTGCCACCACACTTGGCTAATTTTTGTATTTTTAGTTGAGATGGGGTTTCACCATGTTGGCCAGGCTGGTCTCAAACTCCTGACCTCAGTTGATCCACCCGTCTCGGCCTCCCAAAGTGCTGGGATTACAGGCGTGGGCCATCACACCAGCCAAGTTATGTATACTTTTAAGACACTTTTAACTCTTCCCAGAGTAGCTGGGGATCCTCATAGCAAAGCTAGGTAGCCCCAGGAACCAGGGCCACCTTACACACTATCCTTGAGAGGCCAAGCGGGCTGAGATCAGCTTGCACCCTGCTTGCTGAGCCATGTGTGGGACACTGTCCACTTGGAAGACTGGATGCCTTTCTCCAGTTTCACACTGACTACTTCCTCCCTGCCAAGGGCACACCTTCCCTCCATCTGAAGAAAACAAAAAGGATGCTTGGGGCCCCAGCACGAATGATTGCCAGGGGCTGGGACACACCCGTGTTGGGCAGGTTTGTCCAGGGTTCACAGCGCCTGAAGACTTAATCTGCTTCCACATTAAATAGTCTGATTGGATACAACAATAATTTCTCACTGTTATTTCAATGGC
Source organism: Sapajus apella (assembly GCF_009761245.1). Taxonomy (NCBI): domain Eukaryota; kingdom Metazoa; phylum Chordata; class Mammalia; order Primates; family Cebidae; genus Sapajus; species Sapajus apella. The sequence continues at coordinate 7,848,148 of NW_022437004.1, read as the reverse complement.
AAACCGGACTTGGACTACAAGGAAAGGAACTTTTTTGTATATATAACTTTTCATGCAGAAAGTTCACAGAGTTTACCTGTAATCTTAGCTCACAATCAAATAAAGGATTAGAGATGGGCGTGTAGTTTATCAGTAAGCTTAGCGGGAAACCAAAGAAAGGCAAATCCAATTTTTTCTTTCCTTTCTTTGATGCCCATGTCAAAATGCATGCATTAGTCAACATCTTGAAACCTCTCCAGCAGAGGTAACTCTGCCTTCCTGTACTACAACCATTAGGTAGGTGCAAAAGTAATTGCGGTTCTTGCCTTAAAAAAAAAGGACAAACACCGCAATTATATTTGCACCAACCTAATACTTGAGGACGGTGATAGAGCCCTGCCAGAGGAGCACTGCAGCCCCAGCCTCATGGCCAGGGCATCTTGGTCACTTGGAAGGGGCAAATAGACCCTATGTAAGGGGCAGGGCAGTCCACTTCCATACCTTGCATTGAGACATGGGCTGAGGGTCCCAGGATTGGTGAGGGCAGTTAGCATGGTTGTGCCCCAAACCTTCAGTCTGAGGAGGAGAGGAAGAACCTCTCTAGAAACACTAGAGTCTATGGGAAATGAACGTGGGCTTCAGTTATTTTCTGATCAAGTTGATTTAAATATAATATTAATAAAAAGAATATGTAAAACTAATAGCCTGAATGACAGACCTTGTGGATATGACTTGCTTGGGCAATTTGAGTGACTCTGGCTTTGAGTTTAATATGTCTTTTATTAAAGAAATTTTTTTCTAATGGGAAAGAAAAGAAGTAAATAACTAATACCTTAGCAAGCGTGAGTTTGTCATCTGGAATCAGGGGAACAAGAGCAGGGGTCAGGGAGTTGTGTGGGAGTTAGGATGTTGGTCAGCAGGAATCTGGACATGAAGAGGAAAGAAGGCCTGATAAGAAAGTTTGTCCCCATCCTGCAAGCTCAACTTTTTCATGAACTTTTGCAGAGTTAAAAGAGCACGCTATATTCAGTCCTAGACTCTGTTTTGTAACTACAGTGTTGGGAAATGTGGATTTCCTTGTTTCTGCACAATAGGGGTGCCTCAGACCTCTAGACATAAACAGTGCATCCCGCAGGCCAACACTCCTGAGTCAGGTTTGGGCCACAGGACCCCCCACCTGAATCAAGGAACAGCCAGTCTTACTGAAAACCAAGCCACCCTGAGAAAATCTATTCTGAATTCCAAAGTTAATGTGAAGCATCTATGAAAATAAACATAGGCAGAAACAACTGTTAGAGGGAACGCAGTTGCTCTATTTGTTCTGAGGGGCTAGATACCTAGAGGAAGTCCTCCTCCTGCAAACAGAATAGACTATAGGATCTGGAGAAAAGAGGCAGCAAAATAGCCAGAGAGAATGTAGCTCTAAATTAGTTGGGCTTCTTGTGTTCCTAAACATTTTTCTTCACAAAAGACCCTTGATCATGTGGCAATCCATCCACCTATCCATCCACCCATCATCCATCTATCCATCCATCCACTCATCCATCCATCTATTCACTCATCATCCATTCATCCAACTATCTACCCATTCACCCATCTCTTCACTTATCCACCTATCCATCCATCCATCCACTCATCTATTCATCCATGATCCATTCCCCATGTATCCATTCACCTACCCATCTATCCACCCATCATCCATTCATCCACCCATACAGTCACTTATTCATCCAACTATCTGCCCATTATCTACCTGCCTGTCCCTCCTACCTATCCTCCATCCATCTACCTATCCATCCATCCCCCAAATACCACTTGATACCCATTACTTGTGCCGTGCTAAGGACAGCTGGTCAAACATACCTGTCTACTCACTGGATGGGCAGGAAGTAGGGTATTCTCTTTGGTAAAGAAAATGGCTGACAGACATAATAAGACCCAGTAAGATACAGTACAGCATAGAGATAAAAAACGCAGGCTTCGTCATGATTCTGTCACTTTTGAGCTATGCAGGAAAGTTACTTCTCAGCACCTCAGTTCTGAGGTAAGGGAATAATAATAGTTCCTGCTTTATAGGTTTGTTGTAGGAATTAAATGATTCAATGAAAGCTAGGTGCTTAGCACAGTGCCTAGCACATATAATGTGCTCAATAAATTTTACTTATGGTATTAAAAGTAGGACATCTGGAGAACCAGAGTGAATTATGTGATCTAAAGGGGCAGTGGGAAAGGCGTTTCCTAACCCATTTCCCGTTGGCTTGGAACACTGGCCAGCGGTGCTTGCAGCCGCAGAGTTTACCCCAAGATAACCTGCAGATTGCAGCCCTAATCTTACCCCCAAAGTTTACCACGGAATATTTCTTTTTTACTATTATTTTTGCATTGCTGTAGTATATCAACTTTGGAAGCAAAATACATCATTCTATTTGTAGCATTCTGGTTTTAGTAGTGATATTTCAGTTTATAAAATATAGTCATTCCTGATCACAGGAAATGTCAAATCCTAGAAAATATAGCGTTCCTACACATGATGTTAATTCTGTGGTGAACTTATGGCACTGAAATGGTGCCACAAGAAGGAGGTGACAATGTTGTCAACATTCCACAATGATACCGTGATTGAAGTCAACAACAGAAATGGATAGAAGACTGAGAAGCCGTGTGTCATTGCGGATTATCATGAGCATGTGGGAGCAGCAGACTGGCCGGTCAGACGCTCACTTCCTATCCAACTGAGTGCAAAAGACACAAGCTTTGGTCTAAGAAATTCTTTTGCCACCCTCTAAACACTGCAATGTTGAGCTCCTGAATCTTGTTCAGGAAGGACAATCTTGAGCACACGATGAGCCATGTAAACTTCAGACTGATGTTGAACGCAAGAATGCTGGAAAAGCATCGCAGGCCAGGGCAGCAACGTCTTCAAGGCCGTCCCATGCTCTGATGATGCCACACCTCTTCCCCTCTCTGGAGGATATTTCCCCAAGAGCTTACCACCAACATCAGAGAAACAGAATCCAACTGGTTGCTGCAAAGTTTGCTGAGCGCACAGTGATAAGGATGGCAAGAAGGTCTGGAGAGAAATGCAGTATTTTTGTGTAGAATGTGATGTTCTGCCTTTGTCCCATGCTTTGAAATTTACCACATGAAAAAAAAATTAAATACTGATCGTCATATACATTTCAGTTACATTAGGACTACAGACAAGTTCTGTTTAGAAATAACTCCAAGAACAGTTTTTATATTTTGTTTTCACATTGAAAAATCAGTTAGATTTGCTTCAGCTTCAAAGAATGTGTTTATGTAAAGTTAAATGAGCGCTGACAGTGAGCTGCAGATTTTTTTTTCTAAACAAGAAATGAGGCAGAAAGATGCATTCAAGGCCATGACCAGGCTCTGGGTGGACTTTACCAATGCCCAGTGGCTGGGCATGGAGGGAATACGTTGCTGGCGAAAGTTAAAACCTAGGGCTGGCTGGGCGCCGTGGCTCAGGCCTCTAATCCTAGCAATTTGGGAGGCTGAGGTGGGTGGATCATGAGGTCAGGAGATTGAGACTATCCTGTAGTCCCAGCTACTCGGGAGGCTGAGGCAGGAGAATTGCTTGAACCTGGAGGCAGAGGTTGCAGTGAGCCGAGACCGCACAACTGCACTCCAGCCTGGCTCCTGGCGACAGAGCAGGACTCTGTCTCAAAAAAAACAAAACAAAACGAAACAAAAAACCTAGGGCTTTCTTGATTGTTGTCTTCTTGTTTCCAGAATTCCATCAATGGCTCAAACCAATAGTGCAGCCAAAAAAAACAAAAGCCCCGATGAGGAAAGCCAGTGGTTGGGGAACACCCCGAAAAACTAGAGCCAGGAAGGTCAAAAGACCCTGGAGGTGGAAATCCTGCAGGGTCCTGACAAGAGGCAAAACTGGCAGCCAAGAGAGCTTTCTGAGTCTCCAAGAGACAAGGCATATGGAGCCCCTGAGCCTGGGGGGCCCTGGCTCTTCTCTATTAAATATTCCTTCAAGAAAGCAGCTGATAAAAGAAGGTCAGGAGTGACGGCAGAAAGGACAAAGGCTGGGTCTAGGACAGAAGTCCCTGCAGTCAACATAGTGACTTCTGCCAACCCACTGGAATGTCTGGAAGAAATAGAGGCCCTAGTTGGGAATCAGACATCTGATTGGAGTTATGATCTGATACGGAGAGGTCAGATGATACTGTCCCTGGCAGGGGAGAGTGGTGACCGCCCTATAGACATCCCACAAGCCTCTTTTGGCCAACTGGTCCCTGGAACATGGGAGTCAGGATTAGTCTGGGGGAGAATGCTGTGGTTAACAGGAGGGTCTCTCCAACCCTGGGAGAGGGTCTGGGAAGCATGAACAGAACAGGTAGGGGTGAGTCGGTCCCACCAAAGATGGGCAGTGAAGGCCCTGGGCCCACCTCAGTGTGATCTGCCATGAAACATCTCTGGGACTCTTTCTATATATCTTGAAGGTGGAAGATAAGTCTCCGAACACCCCCTGCAGACAGCAGTGAGACCAACCACCTGGGGAGAGCTACCTTCATCTCTAGTGGTGACATAAAGTCTGAGGAAGATTGGAGACCCAGAAAGAAAGAAAGAGAAATTGCGGAAGAATTCCTCCTTCTGGTCCTAAAACTCTGAACTGGGAGAGAGACAGGCTATGGGAGAAGATTGAGATGGATTAGAGAACTCCTCTTAAGGGCCTATTCCCTCCCCCCTCCCCCAAGCACAGAAAGAAAAGAAGACCTGAGTTTCTTCAAGGAAAATTTTAGGCATCTAGCTAGTTCTGAGAAGTAAATAAGCAACTTGATAAGCAAGAAAGTAACAGTAGCTTAAAACAATAGCCAAGGAAGGTAGAATCATGGGATGTCTGGTTCCCCTACAAACACTAAAGGTACCATCTTACCATATGGCTCTGAGTTGCTTCGCAGAAATTGGGACCCCCACCAAATGGATCTTATTGCATGTAGACCTCAGATAAGGGGGAACTGGGAACTGAACTCAGCACTGTTCTTTGTTCTAAATTTCTTTCTGAGAGGCCTAGAGGAAGTCATACTCAACCAGAATAACATTCTTTTGTACTGACCCCAAAGCTTTAAACAAAATTACTCTTCTTTAACCAATTACAGAAAATCTTTGAATCTAACTATGACCTGTAAGCCCCCTGCTTCAAGATATCCCACCCTTTTAGGCCAATATCAATATGTAACCTCCATGTATTGATTTACGATTTTGTCTGTAACTTCTGCTTTCCTGAAATGTATGCCTGCCTTTAAAAATCTTCACCTGCAAGCCATATGGGGAAGGCTGGGATTTAAGCATTAGCTGCTTGATCCTCCTTGGTTGGCACCCTGCAAATAAACGCCTTCCTTTTTCCTGCTACGAAGCATGGTGTGGGTATCTGGTCTTACTTTGCTGAGCCAGTTTGTGGACCCCAGTTTTGTTCTATAACAAGATGATGGTTACTTTCACACTTACATAGTGGAGAGCCCCACTGCCTTAAGAGCAGATACTCTGGAGGGAAGGCAGATCCAAAAGATGCTGGGATAAACTAGCTGAGTTTGTCCAGGATACGCCACATACATCGCACCCAGAGAATCCTACCTCGTCCTATAAGGTGTGTAAAGATGGGCTCAAATATCAATTCAAAGGCCTGTGGACAAGATAAATCACCCCTAGGATATCCACCAATTCTAAAAAGACTTGCTGTGGTCAGCCTTGGCTTTGAGTTTCTGCTTCCTCTGAATTAGCTCAGTTTCTGACTCAGCTCTTCGGTCTGTAGTTGTTGTCTTTGTTTTATATCAAAGTGACTTATATGTGGGACTTGGCCTTTTCACTTGATTTCCACTAAAAGAGCCACTCCTACTCAATGTGAATGCCCGTGAAGCAGACTGTCCTGAAGGGAGAAGCTGTGGAGGTAGTTATATACGAGCAGAGCAAAGACTTTGGAATCTGAAGCAGACCTCCTTGCTCTTAGCAGTTTTTTGGCCTCTCAGTCACATGACTTGCCATCTTCTTCTTTCTCCATCACCCCCCAACTAATCATTTCTGTTTTCTCCTACCCCCAAGTTCCCATTGACTTCTAATTCAGAAAAGTTTAATTATCTTCTAAGGAGCCTGTCTTCTGCTAACTCATGATTTAAGATCTCACGTTCTAACCCCAGATGTTTATCAAGGTTTTTTCTTCAACAAAGATGTTACACATACTCTGAATGAAGAGACTCCTAAACAGGCTTTGTGTGAGCAACATGGCTGTTTATTCACCCAGGTGTGGGTGGGCTGAGTCTGAAAAGAGAGTCAGTGGAGGGTGGTGGGATAAGAGTTGGTTTCATAGGTTTGGGGTAGGCAGTGGAAAGTTATAGAAGTTACAGTTCAGGGAGGTTTTTGCCACCTGGGAGGGGGTCATAGGGTCTGGAGTCAGGAAGTTGACCTATCAGTTGAGCAAGGTCAATTACAAAGTCCGGTTGCCTTATCAGTTGAGGCGGGAATAAGGAACAATAGAAGAATGTCTCAAAGTTAATTAGGCACCACAGGGGTTGGTCATTCTTATGCTTTTGTGGTTTTCCAGTTACTTCAGACTTTCTAGTTCCAGGAACTCATCTGGAGGTGTACATACAGGTCACAGAGGTTACTTTGCAGTCCATGGTGCAGTCAGTTGGCCTAAAAGACCTTACATTCCTGTCTTTTTATATTAGTAATATAAAGGAAAAAGAAATGAAGAGTGGGGGGCAGTGGAGTATTAGGAAGGCTGGCACATAGGAGTGATGGGGTGATGTTTCTCAGGGCTGCTTCTAGCAGGACTGAGGGCAGAGCAAAAACCTAAAAATGGGAAAGAATTTAGACTGCTGGAAGATCTCAGGCCAAGAGGTGATATTGCGGGGTTGTTAGAAGGAGGATTTGTCATATTAACTGATTGGTTATCGCTTGTATACAATTTTAGAGGAATTGAGAGATTAATTGGAAAACACAGGTCCAAATAAGAGAAGGGAAAAGATATGTATTAGAGGACTAAGGATTGGACAAAGCCATCACACCCAGTTAGAGAGTCAGTCCAGCCAGGTCCAGAATAACCGTCTGCCTGATTAGTGAGCTTTTGGGCTCTGTCTTTTAATCTATTGATGGTATCATATATGAAGCCAAACTGGTTTACACAAAAAACAACATTCTTCATTTAGGAATAGGCAAAGACCTCCTTTTTCAGCAGTCAGTAAATCAAGACCTCTGCAATTTTGGAGGACAACTGCAGCTAGGGAATTTACTTGAGCTTGAAGAAGTGACAGTGATTGAGTTAATTCTGCAATGCTAGCAGAGAACTCATTAAAGAGGCTATGGAAGGTGACGATTGAAGTGGTAAGGCCTGCTATGCCTATGCCAAGTGGAGTGGTAATTCTTAACCCTACAAGTAAGGGGATCAATGGAATGACCCACTTGTGTCATATCAGGACCACAAGGGGAACAGGGAGGCTTTTGTCTCTGTTGGAAAACTGAATTTTGGGAGTAAGGAAAACTCGGGTACATGTGCCTGTCCAGTTGGTAGGAAGGCAGATGTAAGAAGAACCACAGAGGAAAAAAAGTCCTCGGCTTAGATAGAACTGGAAGTGTAAACTGAAAAGGCGAGAAAGTGTTCTGTCGGGGCTGGGGCTTCGGACCCAAATGCCAAGGGAATCAGCAAGGGCTATCGCTGTTAAAGGTTGTAGTGGGGTTTGGTAGGGTAACTGTGTGGAGGGAAAGCTTTTGTTTTCATGGTGTATGAGGAAGCGTGTGGAATCTATAAGTAACCACTCACTTTCATTAACAAGATTGGGTATAAGCAAACAGGAAGAGGGGTCTGGAGGAGAGTCTGAGGAGCAAGGGGAGCGTAGCCAAGGGTAGAATGAGAGACAGGGTAAATGCCTAGCTAGGCAAAACTTGTTTTTTTTTTTTTTTTTTTTTTTTGAGACAGAGTGTCACTCTGTCACCGAGCCTGGAGTGTAATGGTGCGATCTCAGCTCACTGCAAACTTCGCCTCCCAGGTTCAAGTGATTCTCTTGCTTTAGCCTCCTGAGTAGCTGGGATTACAGGTGCATGCCACCATGCCCAGCTAATTTTTGTATTTTTAGTATAGACGGGGTTTCAACATCTTGGACAGGCTGATCTCAAACTCCTGACCTCGTGATCCACCTGCCTTGGCCTCCCAAAGTGCTGGGATTATAGGCGTGAGCCACCACACCTGGCCCAAAACTTGCTTTTTAAGGCTGCTAGTGATAAGGGAGGGCTTTTCTGTAATGCACAGTTTGTATGCTCCTATTCTTAGGTTAACATGGGTAGCAGGGCTCTTGAGGTGAAGGACAAGGTCTTCATCCTTCCTCTACCTGGGGAAGTTTTCCCTGTGCTGGTGAGAGAAATCATGTGCTTGCTTTATTTTTTCCAAAGACCAAGGAATGACCTTGAACTGAGGTGGGTGCTCTTTCCAGATCAGATACTAATCAAAGCAGCCAACCATAATTCTGAAAGTCATCGTTTCTTTTAATAAAATTCAAACAAAACTTTAACCTTCACTAGTAAGACAAGGAAATGGAGTAGTTCAGAGTTATTGCTATGACTAGTATCTTGCTAAGCTACTCTAGAAAAAGAGAATTGGACCACCTGCCCCCTGTCCATTCATTGCCCACTCTAGGAAATACACAAGAGAATAGAAAGAACCTAACAGTTGTTGACTGGCCAAACAGGCTCTGTGTTGAATACCTTGGATATACGATCCACTTAATCTTCAGAGAGAATCTTCAAAATTTCCCCAAGATATTTATCTCCATTATATGCATGAAAGGAAAATGAAGACTCAGGACCTTAATTAACTATGCCAAAGGAAAAAAATTAAGCTAAAAGCTGAATCATGCAAGAAGCTGCCTTTCTTTTTGTTTCTAAGCAGATGGCTGCAGATGAGAGGTTAAATATTTCCACAGGCAGTTATTCTGTGTTCACTTTACCTTATGCAAAGTACTGATTTATTGAGCTCAAGATGAATACATAACTGACTATCCCTCTACCTGAAACTTTTCTCTTGCATCATAGGGATTACCATACCCTTCCTCTTTCCCCTCTAGTCCACTTTTTCCCTTTAAATATCAATGCCCTCAAAATAATCTTTGGAGAAAGCCACTGGCCATAGACTATTTCTGTGACTCTGTCTTTATTTCTTCTGGGCATGTCCTTGCCCTTGATAAAATAAACTGATAAATTGATTGAGACCTGTCTCAGATACTTTTTGGCTTACAAATTGCCGACCAACAGAAGGGACTCTGAGAGGAGGTGCCCCTAATCTTTGACAAATCTCCTACCAGTACTTGGTACCAGCTTAGGTTACCTTTGTTGCTCAAAGAAAGATAGGACAATTTTCTGAGGTCTGGGAGCTTCTCGCTCCGGAGAATCCCTGATCACCACAAATTTGGTTGAGATCTAAGGTCTACTTTGCAGTACAACTCCTTTTCTGGAGTTTTACTCACTTCCAACAAAAAAGGCGAGTTTTCCTGCTTCTGTGACAGTGGAGGGCCGGCAGCTCCTTTCTGGAGTTTCAGCTTGTGTCTAACAGGGAAGGTGAGTTTGAGTTTTTTATTGCTTCTAAAATGGTAGAGAGCAGTATAAAGTCTGGGCCCCATTCCTAGGTAAGTAGCTGAATTGGGGTTTTGTCTTGAAAATACTGTGTAATGATTAAGAGTTAAGCTTGACAACCAGCTGATCTTAATTTCCGCTTACCACTGAAGTGCTCAGTAAAACCAGTGGCATTGGTTTTTGTGGTTGCTGTTGTTTTGTTTCTTTGTTGTTATTTTAGTCTTTCTCTCATTGGATTTGACCAACTCTACCTGACTTGGTCAAATCCAAATGAGAATTTCAAATTATGGGGAACAATGTTTTTGAATTGGCTAAAATTCCTCGCAGCTGCAAAAATGAAGAAACAACATACACTTGGTTTCGTTAGCAGCAGCAAATCTGTATGGGTCTGCAGCAGCTCGATTCTTGCCTCCTCAGAGGAAAGAATTTGTCTGAGGGGCATCAGGCAGAATGAGAGACCACAGCAAGTTATAGAGCATGAGTGAAAATTTCTTAAAAAGTGTTAGACCAGCCAGGCGCGGTGGCTCACACCTGTAATCCCAGCACTTTGGGAGGCCGAGGAGGGCAGATCACGAGGTCAAGAGATTGAGACCATCGTGGCCAACATGGTGAAACCCCTTCTCTACTAAAAAATACAAAAATTAGCTGGGCGTGGTGGCACACACCTGCAGTCCCAGCTACATGGGAGGCTGGGGCAGAAGAATTGCTTGAACCTGAACCCGGGAGGCGGAGGTTGCAGTGAGCCTAGATCACACCATTGCACTCCAGCCTGGCGACTGGGGACAGATCAAGACTCTGTCTCAAAAAAAAAAAAAAAAAAGTGTTAGACCAGGAATGAAAAAAAGTAAAGTACACTTGGAAGAGGGCCAAGAGGATGACTTGAGAGATCCATGTGTAAACTTGGGGTTTTTTATGTTGGCATGCTTCTGGGGTCTTGTGTCTCTTCTGCCCTGATTCTTCCTTTGGGACTGGCTGTCTGCCTGTGCGGTGGCCTGCCAGCACTTGGGAGGGGCCGCATGCACAGTGTGTTTATCTGAAGTTGTGCGCATGCTCACTTGAGGTGGTGTTCCCTTAACAGTTGAGTGTTCCTAGAGGAAGGTCATATATCAGTTAAACTCTGCCATTTTGCTTCTTAGTATGCGCATGCTTGAGTTCACTTCCCAGCTCTGAGATCTTATTGGGAAGTGGCTGATCACCAGCTTCAGGTGTTTTCTATCTATTGGGAGCCTGCCTTTCCCTGGTGCTGGCTGCAACCAATTATTTGAGAGAGACAGTTTTCATAACTGCCTGACCATCACCTGATGGTCTCCTGACAGTCGTGGTTGGGGGGTGGGACACTGTCCTGCCCGGCTTGTGTCTGCCTAACTACCTACTCTATCAGTTTCTCTGTTCACTTCCTTTCTTAAAAGATTGTTGTGTTTTTTTTATTTACTTTTTTTTCCATTCTATTCCTTCTTCGCCTTTTACCATCTTTGGTACTAAGCGAATAATAAAACAAAACAAAACATAGAGAAGGCTTCTAATCACTCAGACCCCTTAAGAACTCAGGATAAAGGTGCCACTCACTCTTTTGGGGGGTGTCCTGCTTTCTTTATGGAGTTTCAAAAATCATGGGCAGACTTTTCTCAGGTCTAAAGCTCTGCTTTCTTGTATTGCATTACCCGATGTCTTTGGCTTTGATGGAGGCACCAGAGATTACCTTGTGCTGTGAGAGAATTTGGCCTTGGAGTGGAATGATGGCAGAGAGAGAACAATCTCAGGTATGACTGAGGACAGTTTATAGGAAATGGTCATTACTACAAGGGGCTACTTCTTTCTTTGGACATTTAAATCAAGAACATTGCACATGCTTTCTTGGCCCTGTTCCTTAAAGGGCTCTACCATAAAGCTAGTAATCTAATCAAGCTAATTGAAAATAACACCTATATAACTGAGACACTTTAAGAAAATTCTTTGCAAAGGAAATTTACATCTTTAAAGGAAATCTCCACTTACTACGAGCTTCTGGGTCCCTGAACCTAAACCACTAAGAACTTTAGGAGGAAAACAATGGCTTAAAGTTCACATATAGACATTACCTTTGTTTAGATCTCAGTCTGTGCCTTTGAAATGTACATTTTCTACCTTGTTTCACCTAAGTCATGTCTTTGGGATGCAAATTTACAATTGCCTCATTAACAATTGTTTAGGACATGGAACGGATAATCATGAGATTAGTTGTCTAAAGTAGAGAAGAGGAAATTTTTGAAAACAAGCAAATAAGAAATTTTAAATCTGTAAGAGCTGCCTCTGTTTTGGTGTCTATTATTTCTACATGTTCATATGTCTCACGTGGAAATAATATTCCACTATCGATTATGTGAAAGAACTCTAATTAATTGGCTTAAAGAGAAGTAACTGTTCATCAACCTAATAGAAGCTAGCTCAGAGGCTTTTCAGTTCACTTGACTTTAGTAGTCTTTGGTAAGTTTAATTTGGTAAATTTAGTCTCAAAATCCTCTCCAACAATTTGAAATCTTAAAGTCATATTAAGTTAAATTAAGTAATACTAGTTTTTTGTTTTTTGTTTTTTTTTTAACTGGGAATTAGGGTTACTAAAAGTTAGATTAGTAGGATAGTATGATGTGTTTTTGGTGAAGTTTATAAAAACATGAGGATGTGGGTTTTGCTTAAGAAAATGTAAAATTTTTTCTAGTTCAGAGGACCTTTCTACTAATGTCGAGAGAAAAACCACTGTTCACATTCAACTCTTTTTTTGTAAATTGGTTAAGTTTGTATTGGTATCTCGTGGCTAGAGTTCTGGAGTAAAAGCTATAGGTTCTTTACTTGTATGAATGTGTGTGTGCTTAGGTGTGTTTATGTGTACCTACATGTGTATTGTTATGTGTGTGGCCACAAGGTACCAAACTGCTTTAAAAGTAAATGAGAACTCACAAATTCAGTAAACAAGCCCAATTGCTTTTCAAGTTAATGTGACTTGAATAGATTTTTAATAAACTGGCTTTAAAAGTATTGGTAAAATAAAATTAGAAAAGTCTTCAGAATTGCCAAACATACATTATCGTTCAGACTTATTGGTCAAGTGGTTCTATATTTTTTTCTCTGAAACATTATAAGATATCAAGGTTTGGCATGAGAGTTGTAAAGCTATAAACACAGCCCCAAAGAGAATTATCTTTGTGTAACTTTTTGATAAATGAGGCATTAATATTGTTGGTGTAATGAAAATAGCTAAATCCTGAGTTATTGACAAAAAACCCCAAAACATTTATTTAACCTTAATAGTCTTACTTAAGTAAACACCTGAAATTCACAGGACATAAAAATTGTTAACAGGGAAATATGTCTAAATGATGACCATCACAGTTTTCATAAGTAATCTAGATCAACTATTTAAAAAATTAATTTGTAAATGTAAATTAAAACATTAATTTGTAAATTAGAATAAATGTTTGTAAATAAATTTGTCACATAATTTAGAACCTGAAGTTAAATAATATGTATTCATTAAATGCCTGGGTCATTTCCAATTTTTTAAATAACAATTATATTATAGAAAATCATTTTTCTTAAAAACAATGTGTTCTCATTAAAAGAAAACAATTTTGTCTAATTCAAAGGTCATATAAAGGTTGTTTATAAAACAAGCTAAAAGGAACCAGTAAATAAGAGAAATGTAAAGAAAGTTATACATATAAAGAGATATTTTGGGTAAGAAAGATTAAAAGGAAAATAATTTTATATGAGAAAGGATCTTGTATTGTAAATTTTTTGTACTAAAATAAAATAATTAGTTATTTAAGAAAAGGATATTTAGGATAAGACCGGAAGTCTAAGCATGTTATAAATGGTTTGTGCAAGTTGGAATAAGGGTGGTAAAAAGAGAATTTATGAAAAATCTTTATGTGATCAAATTGGCTATAATTAAAAGGAAATTATTTATAATATTCTTTCTAGAGGTTTAACTTTTATTTAAAAATACACTAATACACTAAAAAGTTGGTTGGAAAAACAAATTTATCTCAAGGTATTGATTTAATCTTAATAAAATTGTAAGAGATTTTAACTTTTTTAACCCAAAAGTTCAGCTTTTATTGCATGTCACTGTTTTCAGTTTTCTCTTCCCTTTGAGAAGGCCTGAGATAATAACAATTCTTCTTGAAGTTTTTCATCAGCTGCTGAATTTTTTTTTCCTCAGATTCTAACTTCCATTGCATCCTGATACTAAAAATGTTTTATCTGAATGGTTTAAAGGAAATATTTTCTTCCAATATAACATTTTGGGCTCTTGGCTTTAAATTCTTCTATAAAAATGAAAACTTTCACATAATCTTCCTATGTCTAACTAATGCAAGTCCTAGGAAAACTGAGATTTAAAAACATTAAGGTTATTGCATCCGTGCAACTTTTTGTATTCCTTTTGAAGTACTGTTCTGTTAAGTTACAAGGCTTTTACTCCTGGATCTAGAAAGGACTCCAAATCCTCTTAAATCTTAAATACTGACAGCAGTTAAAGCCTCATTTGCTAATCCAGGAGAAGATACAATCAAAATAAACCATTCATGATTTACATAGCCAGAAATTAAAACTATTTAACCCTTCTAGGCCCAGGACTACCACAGAAGGGATAGGCACATGAGATTGTGGGGCTGATTTTGAGAGATTAAAATTAGTTTAAAGTTTTTCTATGAATTAAACATTAATATCAAAGTCACATGGATGCAAGACTAGCATCTGGGCCCCTGTGTCAGATTAACAAGATTTTCTTGGAGCATTAACTAACTTCTTTAAAAAAATCATAAAATGTTATACAAATATTTATAGAAATTATATGTTATAGTCAAATGATTAAAATTTAATAGATTTGCTGGATGCCGTGAATTACGTCTGCAATCCCAGCACTTTGGGAGGCTAAGATGGGCAGATTATGAGGTCAGGAGTTCGAGACCAGCCTGGCCAACATGGTGAAACCTTGTCTCTACTAAAAGTACAAAAAATTAGCTGGGTGTGATGGTGTGAACCTGTAATCCCAGCTACTAAGGAGGCTAAGGCAGGAAAATCACTTGATCCCAGGAGGTGGAGGTTGCAGAAGCCAAGATCACACCATTGCACTTCAAACTGAGTGACAGAGTGAGACTCCATCTTGAGAAAAAAAAAATTAACAGATTTGTTTATAGGATTTGAGAGACAAATTTAATTGGCCTCATACTGTCTTTATCAGGGCTTATTGTTTGGGAAATAAGTCTCCTCTCCCAAAGAATAAAGGTCTTTGCTTTTTGCTGAAATCTTTGAGTTATCCCTTTGGCTAAATGAATGACTGATTTTACAATGACCCGTGATCCTATTTTGTGATATCAAGTGTTTTAAACTTTAGATATTTGACAAACTTTCCAAAATCATATTCTAAATTCAGTCCTTTTGACCTCATTAATGTTTTGCTATTAGGTCTCATGAAGTCCAAAAAAACAATGTTTGGTTTTTTTTGGTACAATATAATAATAAAGGAAGCTTTGTCAAATATAAAATGGTGGTTAATCATCTTTAGATTATGTGCTATTAGTGTTTGTTTCAAAATTATATGAGAATCTTGTGATTCTGATATACCTCAGTATATGTTATCAATAGTAGCAATTGTGATTATTATCTAAAACTTTTGTATGCTACAGCAGTAAACAATTTTTTTGTCAATTGTGTCTTTAACCATGACTATTCTAAGATTTTTGTCATCTATGATTGTTTTACTTTGATCCTTTTATAGGGCAGTTTATAATCAGCTATAGAACTCTAAGGAGTACTCTTAAATATAGGTTTCTGGTAAATTTAGAGATTGTGCCATTAGAGTAGAAAAAGACTTGCAGGACTCTCAGGGAGGTCTGATGTATTCATAAGGATTGTTGATCCAATATTGAGCAGAACAGGATTTAATTGAATGGATGGAACTAACTGATGATTGAAATAATCTTTTATGACTTTTTGTTTAAAACATTTGCTGATGCTTTTTAGTTTGTTTTTCAAAGTCAAGAAAACTTTCTCTTTAAGTCATTTGTAGCTTTTAACGATTGGGTAAAGTATGCTTTTACAAGCAAAATTTAAAACATATCCTTTCTCTCAACCTAATTTCTCCAAAATTTGGAAACTATTTTGTGAGTATTCTTAATTCATGACAATATAATTATTTGCATAAGTTCAATAAAGATCTGTTTTCTTTTTTTGTTTTGTTTTGTTTTTTTGTTTTTGAGACAGAGTTTCACTCTTGTTACCCAGGCTGGAGTGCAATGGCGCGATCTTGGCTCACCTCAACCTCTGCCTCCCGGGTTCAGGCAATTCTCCTGCCTCAGCCTCCTGAGTAGCTGGGATTACAGGCATGCGCCACCATGCCCAGCTAATTTTTTGTATTTTTAGTAGAGACAGGGTTTCACCATGTTGACCAGGATGGTCTCGATCTCTTGACTTCGTGATCCACCCGCCTTGGCCTCCCAAAGTGCTGGGATTACAGGCTTGAGCCACCGTGCCCGGCCTAAAGATCTGTTTTCTTTTATTAGAGGACATAATTGGAGACATGATTGTTTTACCAAGGCTTTGACTGACATGGCATTTTCAGATTGCCTTGAGAAAAGGAGGGCTGACCTACAGAGCTAATAAAAGCCCCTTGGAAAACCTGGCTTTATACATTGTCCTTTACAGGGTCTCAACCTGTGGTAAGTAAAGAATATCACTTTTTTGGCAGGCCTAGGAACCCCAAGTTTTCTTGGGACCTCAAAAAGAGAGAAATTCACTCAATTCACGCAGGTATCTGAAGGCTGGGCTTAAGACTTTTAAGAAGGTCTAATCTTAGACTCTTTATGAAAAAGCTTTCAGCAAACCCAATTTAAAAAGAGAGAGAGAGAGACAGACTATGTGGCAAGCGATTATTCTTGCTACAATTTATGCAAATAATTAAACCAGGTAGAATAGAACTGAAACTTATTTTACAGATAAATTGGTCTTACTATGATTTTGTCTTTAGTAAAATTGGGGAATTGAAGAAAGAAAAGTTATGTTTCCAAATAAACTGTGTACACCTGTTATTAGATTCTAACCTTTCCTAACACTTCTTAATTTTTATTATTTTCTATAATTTGGATTGATTCTAAAACTTTTCCTGGCTTCAAGTCTCCAAAGTAATGTTTTCAATTTTTTCCTTTCTTTCCCCATTTTCCCTGATTTGAAAATCACAAAAAACTAAGCTGTGCTTTTTTAAATTCCATATAAACTGAAGCTAGGCAACTTAAACTTTGGAAGAAAATAACAGCATCCTATATATATACATAAACCACATGCATACCTGTCTACTGATGTATGTACTTCAGAGTAATATGGCCTGTATCAGTTTTTCAGGATTGTTCTCCTGTTGTTTTCTTTCTCTGTTCCCTCTTCTATGTTTATTTGTTGTTGTTGTTGTGTTTTTGAGACGGAGTTTCATTCTTGTTGCCCAGGCTGTAGTGCAATGGTGCAGTCTTGGCTCACTGCAACCTTCCCCTCCCTGGTTCAAGCGATTCTCCTGCCTCAGCCTCCCGAGTAGCTGGGATAACATACGCCCGCCACCCCACCAAGCTAATATTTTGTATTCTTAGTAGAGACGGGGTTTTGCCATGTTGGCGAGGCTGGTCTTGAACTCCTGACCTCAGGTGATCCACCTGCCTTTGCCTCCCAAAGTGCTGGGATTACAGGTGTGAGCCACCACGCCCACCCTCTCCTATTTTTTTTTTTTTTTTTTTTTTGGTCTTTTGTGGGATATAAGACTTCATAACCTACTAAAGGTGAGTATGCCTAACAACTTGGGACCTATCCATCTAGTAATAAATTGTCCTTGCCATGAGAGATCAGATAAAATCCAAGACCAGAGACTCACTTTCTTCTAAAATACTGTCTTTGAAAGCTTTTAAAAAGAAAAGAGTGGAGAGAAGTTGAAAGGCAAATAAAAACTTGAGACCTCAATTCACTGTGCCAAAGGAAAAAAAAATTAAACTGAAAGCTGAGTCATGCAAGAAGCTGACTTTCCTTTTGTTTCTAAGCAGACAGCTACAGATAAGATGTTAAATATTTCCACAGGTAGTTACTCTATGTTAGCCTAATCTTATGCAAAGTGCCAATTTACTGAGCACAAAACAAATACATAACTAACTGTTCCCCTACCAGTTCCTTTTCCCTGGAAACCTGTGGATTACCATACCCTCCCTCTTTCTCCTCCAGCCCACTTTTCCCCTTTAAATATTGAAGCCGTCAAAATCATCTTTGGAGAAAGGCACAGGCCTTTCTCCTGTTTCTGTGACTGTTTCTGTGACTTTGTCTTTATTTCTTCTGCAAATGTCCTTAACCTTGACAAAATACACTACTAAATTGATTAAGACCTATCTCAGATACTTTTTGGTTTACGGGAGGATGAAGAAACTGAGAGCTGGAGAGGCGAATGAACATTTTCAAAATCTTAAAGCCAGTGAAAGGCAGAGGCTAATTAAACTCAGTTTGCCCTCCAAATCCCAGTGGTTTTCTGTTGCTGTACAAATATCCTCCCCTCACTTCGCCCCAGCATTCCGTAGTGGCTGCATGTACAAGCGAAACTAGGAGAGGAAAACGCCACAGGACTGAAGAATGCAGAAAGGAACAGTAACGCTGAGATCTGGGGAGGGGCTCTGTAACCAGTCTTTGTGTCTTTAGTTCTTAGTTTTCCTTTGGTTCTTGGTAAGACACCTTTGGAAAAACTCTCATCTGTCTAAGCTGAGCAAAGGGAAGAGATACTTTGTTCCTGTCTTGTCTTGCCCGAGTTCCTATGTTTCTTTTCCTTTAATTTGCCTCATAGAGTTAGGAGTGGGAGCAGAGCTGGAAGAGCTCAGGGAATGATGGCCCTCACGCTAAGTACACCCTGGAGCCAGGTGCTATGCTAGAATTTATAACCTCATTTACTCCACCCAGCAGCATTTTGAGGTATTGTTGATTGGTCTTATTTTCTAGATAAAGAGGTTGAGAAAAATGAACAACTCAGTGATTAGTCACATAGCTAGTCTATACCCTCTCTTAAGTCTAAACACTTCATTTGGAGCTATTAATGCCTTCTAGCCTTTATTACGGCTGTCACATATAATCATGCCTTTTTTCCTCAAAATTATCTGTTGGAGTCATCTTATATTAGAGTCTTTACAGAACACAAAGCATTCAGTCACTTTATTTTGGACAGCAACCTTCTTTTTGATGAACATATGTTAGTTTTAAGCCATCTAAAGTAAAGCTAATATGGGATCTTACGGAAGACTACTAGCAATCAGGAAAAATGTGGCAAAGAAATCTGACACATTTGCCAACTACTCCTGAGGATCTGACCCCTCAATTGTTGAGTGTTGGAGGTCACAGTAAATAAACCATATGAAGATCATGTTAAAAGTCAACATTAAAGCATGGTATATTATACCATGCTTTAAGGATATGTGGTTATCTTATGAGATCACAAATAGAAAAAGGACTGTCATGGCGTGAGGTACAATTTTCAATGACAACATATTTAGATTCAAAAAGGCTGAATCTCAAGCAATCTAGATGGATATGAAGATGCTGTGCTCTGAAAAATTGGCTTGAAGACTGGCCCTAGGAAAGGTCAAAACCCTGATGCCAAAAATGCACTGGAAGAATTTGATTAAAAGTATTGCATTGTGAGTGGGTAAAGGCAGTATTTTTGCATGATAAACATGATGTGATTTTTTTTTTTTTTTTTTTGAGACAGAGTCTCACTCTGTCACTCAGGCTGGAGTGCAGTGGCAGCATGTCAGCTCACTGCAACCTCTATCTCCTGGGTTCAAGCATTCTCCTGCCTCGGCCTCCTGAGTAGCTGGGATTATAAGTGCCCACCACCATGCCTGGCAAATTTAAAAAATATATATTTTTAGTAGAGATGGGTTTCACAATGTTGCCGAGGCTGGTCTCGAACTCCTGACCTCAAGTGATTCACCCATCTCAGCCTCTCAAAGTGCTAGGATTACAGGAGTGAACCACCGCACCTGGCCATAATTTTTAAATATATAATTTAAACTCAACGTCCTAATCAATATTTACAAATTAACAAATAGCATATGATTTTACATTTAAGTAATTAAAATAATATATTATTATGCACAGACATTTGTCTATTTCATTAACATCCTGATGTATTTTAATATCAAAAATATAAAAGTGAAAATCTGAAGAGCTCATTTAGCGAATGGGGATGCTAGAATATTTGGAGTCACTCACATGTGGTACTTAGTCTTATATTCATTACTCCACTCTGTGGAAGTGATGACTATATGTTCACTCACACATAGTTCAGCCTAGCATACAGTCTGTCCTCAGGCAACGTGTGTTGAGTGTTGCTGTCACTTCAGAGATAAAGAAATACAGACTTCAGTGAGTTAGGAGACTTAGCCAAAGCACACAGTGACTAATAAGCAGAGTTGGTTCTGTGATAGTTTCCTGACCTCCTGGCCAGAGTATAAGCCACTACATCCAGCCAGAGTGCAAGGAATCATTTCCTCCTACCCTATTGGGAAGATAGCCTCATCAGAGGGCAAAGGCTTGACAAAACTTTGGCTTGTAAGCCATGGATGATATCTAAAGACATGTGTTATTGCTCAGGACAACCTCGTGTATGTAAGTTTGGCCTTTTGCTAATTTATTATCAGTTCATGATAGCTGGCAAGCAAAACTGGCAATATGTGATCACTTTTTTTCCATTTCAAACATTATCTCTTTCTGTCTCACATTCTTTTCAACACTTGATAGCAGCAGTCCACACCGCTGATGCACCACAGATGAAGGGCACTTCTCCCTTCCCTGTCTGTGGGGAGATCTCACTATGTAGAGCCCATGGCCACCCCAGGAAGTCTTTGGAGGGGAGAAGCTCAGGGGAAACTTTTTCAGATGTGTGGTAATGTAAGAAATACTAGGAAAAGGGTTTTGGTAGAACCGGCATAGCAATGAGGTTATTAATGCTGCAAGTTGGCATACATTTTAATCAATGACATTAAATTGCAATGACAAGCAATTAATCACAATTAGAGAAAGAGTTTTTTTAAAATCTCAATTTAATTAAGATATTGGGGGTATATTCTCACAAGTTAAAGAATGTAGTCTCCAAATATCATTTTAAGAATTGTGCTTTAAAGAAATATTAGCATTCCCTTAATTTAGAAATGCATGGAATATGTGTGTGGGTGGAGGAGGGGCTTGGGAGTATTGTCTGTGTGTGTGTGTGTGATTTAAATTTTTCTCACTCTGGGCAAGGCAACTTTCAAAGGCTGGGCCGCCTCTGGGTAGAATCGTGACATAATCATAAGTTGCTTTCTGCCTTGCCCCCTCCCCACCATTCAACAAAAGTCCTTGTGGACTTCCCATCAGCTCCCTTCTTCCTTTCCATTCCCTCTCCAGGCTCTATGCCAGCCCTCAGAGTTGTCCACTATAAAGCATTCCTCCTGGGGCCTCAGCTGGAAATGGCATGTCTCCTTTGAAGTGATTGGGTCCCAGAATGTTAGGATCAGAAAAGACTTGAGGTTGGGCGTGGTGGCTCACGCCTGTAATCCCAGCACTTGGGAGGCTGAAGTGGGTGGATCACCTGAGGTCAGGAGTTCAAGACCAGCCTGGTCAACCTGGTGAAACCCTGTCTCTACTAAAAATACAAAATTAGCTGGGCATGGTGGCCGGCGCCTGTAATCCCAGCTACTTGAAAGGCTGAGGCAGGAGAATCACTTGAACCTGGGAGGCGGAGGTTGCAGTGAGCTGCGATTGCACCATTACACTCCAGCCTGGGTGACAGAGTGAGACTCAATCTCAAAATAAAAGCAAACAAAAAAAGACTTGGGTAGATCTCTGGGTGCAGACCCTTCTTGTGTTCAGAGTAAAGGTCTCAAGGACCAAAGGCGTCGATCTTCTGGGGTGACATGTCAGGGCAGACTCTGAGGACCATGTCTGGGTGTCTCTAATGCTTTCCCAGGGCCCAGGAGAGCAACCCATGTGGACAACGCTGATAAAAGGAATCAGTCCTTGAGGTCCTGGCACCATTCTACTCTTTGCTTTGCCTCTCTCCTCCAGACTGGCCCCAAGTGCCTCTTCAAATCCACCGCTCTGAATGGGCCAGGGTGGGCCTACTCACTGACACGTGGCTGTGCCGGAAGAGGATTCCAGATTCAGACTGATGCAGGGGTGGGTGAATACTCCAACTTGGAGACAGTTGCCTGGGCTTGAGTCCTCACTGTCAAGAACAAATCCACATTGTCATGAACACTTACTGGACACATGGTGGCTCACGACTGTAATCCTAGCACTTTGGGAGGCCAAGACTGGAGGACTGCTTGAGGTCAGTCATTTGAGACCAGCCTGGGGAACACAGGGAGAACCAGTCTCTACAAAAAATAAAATTAGCTGGATGTGGTGGTGCATGCCTCTAGTCCAGGCCACTCAGGAGGCTGAGGCAGGAGGATTGCTTAAGTCCAGGAGTTTGAGGCTGCAGAGAGTTTTGACTGTGCCACTGCACTTCAGCCTGGGCAACAGGTAAGACCTTGTCTCTAAAAAAAAAAAAATTGTTTTTATAAAGGACCTTTACTACAACCCCATTAATTGTCAACCTAGGAGTTACTGGAAGCTTACTGTTTTATGGAGACCAAAGGCTAAAAAGCCAGTTGTTAATTCTCAGCACAATTTAGAATTTGTTAGCATACATGTCATTCTTTTCTTCCTTGATTTATACACATCTATTATTCACCACTTGAATCCTTCAGTGGAGTCTCCTTGTTCCTAAGATAAATTCCAGCCCTCTAAAAGCCCTCAAAATGGGACCTCGCTGACCTGTCCGGCCTCATCTTGTACCACTGAACCCTCTTTCCGTGCACTTCAGCCCTCTTGTCTTCTTCCTACGGGAGGCTTTTCCTCTTCCCTCAGTCCTAGTTAGTCAAGGCCCCTATCCTCATCCCAGTTGCACATTCCTTAGCAACTTGACAACTTCTGAAGGATTTATACTACTGTAATTAAGCAATTAGTTGAATAACTAGTTGAGTATTCACTCTATATTCCTGAATGACCAGTCCCAGAGGGCAGGGATCATCTCTGTCTTGTTGCCCAAGAGCTTACAATTGTGCCATGCTTATCTAATGGGTACATAGTATTGGTTGAGCCAGGTGCGGTGGCTCATACTTGTAATCCCAGCACTTTGGGAGGCTAAGGTGCACGGATCACAAGGTCAGGAGTTTGAGACCAGCCTGGCCAATATGGTGAAACCCTGTCTCTACTAAACATACAAAAATTAACCAGGTGTGTTGGTGCGCACCTATAGTCCCAGCTACTGAGGTGGCTGAGGCAGAAGAATTGTTTGAACCCAAGAGGCAGAGGTTGCAGTGGGCCCAGATCGCACCACTGCACTCCAGCCTGGGCAACAGAGCGAGACTCTGTCTCAAACAAAAAAAAAAAAAAAAAAGAAAGAAAAAGAAAGAAAGAAAAATATTGGTTGAATGAAGAATGGGGATCATGGCAGGGCAGAATGTCTGGCAACCACACTGAATACAGGGGTGAGGTCTGGCCCAGCTGACTAGCGATGCGAGGTGGAGGGATGCATCCTAAGTGGCTAGTGAAGGCAGCCAGCGGAGGCTGCCAGGCCAACCGGGAGAGGGAGACTTGGCCTGGAGCATCTCATGAAGAGACCTCAGATAGCCCTGCTGCCTGGGCCCCTCCCGGGATGAGCACAGAGAATACTCTGGAATTTGGCTTTCTGGCTGTATGTTTTTCTGAGCAACACAAGATTGGGATGAAAACCAGCTTAGGAGGAAACACAGCATTCTTTTATTCCTTGAAGTTCTGGGAAATCCTCATGGCGAACAAGACAAATTGGAGTGGCCAAACTCATTCTCCACACCACACGGCCCAGAAGGGACCCTGGTCACTCATGGGCATTAGGGTATATGTGGCTCCAGTTGAAAGAATTTGCTGGCTTTGGAGTCAGAAAAACAGGTTCAAATCTCTATTTTTCCACTTGTTAGCTGTGTGAACTCCAGCAAATGAGGTAATCTCTCCTTGAACTTTAATATGCTCTCTTACAAAATGGGTATAATTACTAGGTTAATACAGGAATTAACAGATCATAAAGTGCCTGACCTAGAGGAGGCACACTATATGTAAACAATCGTTAAAATTACCAATGGTTTTATTACTGTGTTAGCTCCTGAAGGGACTTTGGCTTTGATTCCTGTAACTTTTGACTCTTCTTTTACTTGGGAGTTAAGTAAAAACCCATTGTGAACAGGTGTTATAGCTGCTAGAAAGTTTGATTTCTCAGATAACAGAAAGAAATCTTCCTTGTAAAAGCCTTTTATTCCTATTCAATGCAATTGCAGCTCTGATTCAGAAACTTTATGGTTAGGATTACCTCTAGCAATTAGTGCTCTCTACAGCTAGTGGGAAGGGAGATCACCTCCACTCTGCTGTCCCAGAGGTCACAGGAAATGCTGCACTGAGGTGTTGAGCCAATTACTAGGTACTGTTAGGAAGAAAACACAAAGAGGTGCACATTCCTGAGCGATGAGTGTGGGCGTTTTGTTTATCCACTCCTTATAAGGAATGAGTTATCCTTGGTTCTGCAGAAGGTGGCTGTTATTTCTCTCTCCTCATGTAGCTGTAATCAGCTTTTGTCCTCAGAGGGGTGGAACCATGATTAAACAGGGTAAATATGCCAGCACTTAACATACCCAGCTATGAGGATGTTGACATACCCTAGCAACACAGCTGAGGTTCTTGTCTGATCCTGCTGATCCTGCTGACTCTCAGAAGACAAGTCTCCTTTGAACCCCAGAGGCAAGGCAGCCTGGGGAACAGCTACAAACGTTGGTCTGGTAGGAAAAGCTGCTGCTGTTTTCTACCCTGCCACAGGCCATTCATTCCTTTCTTCCCTTTCCCTTCCCTGACAGCCCTTGAGCACTGCAGTGTTGAGCAGATGGTCCTGGAAGGGGCAGGGGACCTAGAAAGTGAGGGGTGATGCCTTTCGTCCTCTCAGAAGGATCAGTTCTTCACACTCAAAGGAGCATGTAGATCTTAAAGCTCAAGCCCCACCTCTGTGCTGAAGTTCCTGTCCTGTCCACCTGCTGTCCTTGGGACTCCCACTGCACCATTCACACTCCACGCATAGTCTGATGCTTGCTTTTCTATGGTCTTTTGTGGTTTGTGATGTTTTCCTGGGTGCTGGTCTGGTTTTCTCACCAAGACCACAGGCTTCTCATAGATAGGTACTATGGCTTCCACTTCATGTGTGACCCTGCAGGGCTCAGCCCAAGTGCAAAAGTGCAGAGCATTAAAGGGGTGCTCAGTGAAAGTTGGTTGATGGATTGATGGAAAATGGATTAGGTTTGTTTGTTTTTTGTGGTTGTTTTGTTGATTGTTTTGAGAGATAGTCTTGCTCTGACACCCAGGTCAGAGTGCAGTGGTGCGATCTTGGCTCACTGCAACCTTCACCTCCCAGTTGAAGCAATTCTCCTGCCTCAACCTCCTGAATAGCTGTGATTACAGGTGCATGCCACCATGCCCAGCTAATTTTTATATTTTTAATAGAGATGGGGTTTTGCCATGTTGGCCAGCCTGGTCTTGAACTCCTGACCTCATGTGATCTGCCCTCCTCAACCTCCCAAAGTGCTGAGATTACAGGCATGAGGCACTGCACCTAGCTGGGTTAGATTAAATAAGACCAAAAAGTCTGGATGATCACCTCCTTCCTGTAGTCTGTTAAGAACAAGCCCTATGGAATACTATTCAGTCATAAAAAATAATGAAATTTTTTTTTTAAAAAAGAGTGAAATCCTATCATTCCCAGCAACATGGATGGAGCTACAGAACATTATGAAATAAGGCAGGACCAGAAAGTTGAACACCACATGTTCTTATTCATGTGTGAAAGCTTAATAAAGCTGATTTCAAAGAAGTAAAAAGTAGAACAGAGTATACTAGAGGCTGGGAAAGGTAGGGGGAAAGGAAGGATAGGGAGAGATTTGTTAAAAGGTACAAAATTATAGCTAGCTAGGAGGAATAAGTTTTGGTGTTCAATGCCACTGCAGGATGACTTAGTTAACAGTACACGTTATATAGAGTCAAATAGCTAGAAGGAGGATATTGAATGTTCCCAACACAAAGAAATGATAAATGTGTGAGATGTGGACATGCTGATTACCCTGATCTGATCACCATTTATTATATATATAGAAGCATCACCATATACCCGTGTATATGTACAATTGTTATTTGTGAATTAAAAAATAAAATAAAAATCCAACCAACAAAAACAAAACAAAACCAAAAGGGTGAGCCAGAAGTAGAGAGCTGGTCTAAAGGCATCGATGTCCCTTCCACCCAACGCTCGCTCTTAATTGTCTGTAGGGCTGTCCAGACACAAGAATTCCACGCTGGACTTTTCTTGTAGATGACCATTTAAATAATCCACTTTGCAGGTCCTCCTCCAGGCTCATGGGAATCCATCATTATACGGGTACTTCCTGGGCTCCATAGTGTGTCCAGCACTGAACTTAAAACTCAGTGTAAAGGAACAGAGCTGCCACCTTGCCCCAAGGACATTCTGTGTTGTTCCGGGGTGAAAATACACACCAAGTCACCTCCTTGCTGTCCCCACAGCCCTCTTTCTTCTATCCCTCAGGCCGTTGTAAAACTTGTATCACCTATTCAATTTCCTGCTATTGCTTTCCAGAGCCTGGGAACGAGGATCAACTTCCCAATGTCCCCTTTCTGCTTCTCTGACATCTTTCACAGACCCCCTTGTCATTTTGGGTTTTATCGTTAATTGCCATAGGAGCAAGTAAGAATAACAGGCATGGGAAAGTTGCAAAGGTTCCCAAAGCTTTACTTTTCTCCCCTGCTGATGGAAGTTAAGTTGGTACAACTTTCTGGACGGCAAATTTGCACTGCTGCGTTAATAGCGCATGGACTGTAGATCTTCCCCATCCCTCAGGTCCTTCCCGACCCACCAACCCACTGGAAAAGGGCAGCACCAGCATTGGTGAAGTCAGGGGCGTGCCCCACCCCTTTGCCCAAGGGGAGCTCTCCTAGCAGGACTTGCACAAGCCTGAGTGGGCTGCCCAGGGGGTGCCACGCCTGGGCTCAACAGCTGCAGTAACTTGAGGCACTGATGTTTAAAGACTGCAGCATCTGAAACCCCAGTGTTAAAAATGGGAACTTTCTAACATTATTGAGGATCATTTCATTGATGTTCTTAGAAAAGGGATCTCCACTTTGACTAATAAGAACACGGAGGAGCTTAAGAAGTCTCCAAGACAGTTGGCTGCTTACGTAACTAGAACAATTGGACAAGCTATGAAATGCCATCCATGCTTCTGCCTGTTAAAAGGTAGGTCAGAGGCATGAAGTCAGAGGTTTATATTCATGAAGAATATTGTTGTTGAAATGTTTCCCACATCATTTTCAAAACTTGAGAATATTTTTAGCATCTGATTTTTTTTTGGCCAGGATCATCATGTCATGTAGGTATGTGTTATCTCTACATAAAAGGAAAGGAGGAATATGTAGAATATGTATTTTTAGGAATGCTTAACTAGAAATGTCTGTGGAGTTGGCTAATTTATACACATTTAATTAGATATAGATTTCTAATATTTTCAGTTCTGTGTAATTTAAGCTTTCTTTGTGTAATTTATTAAATATTATTTTTTTAAAAGTTCATGTGCTTTGATCAGTCATCTGCAAAATTAGAAATAAAAGAAAAATATGAAATAATCAGAAACACAAAGATTTGTATGCAATGAAATTAAGAGAAAAAATTATTATTATTTTGAAGCTGTTCAACATAATATTTTTAAGGATTTTTAATGATCTAAGAAAATGCTCAGAATATAATGTTAGGTGAAAAAGGAAACACAATATGCATTCTCAACCACAAAATTATATGTGTGTGACTATATATATGTGTGCATGTGTGTGTGCATGTTATGAAATAAAGTATATCAAAATGTTAACAGCGATTCTTTTTGACTGTTGAGAACACAGACAATTTTTGTTTTCTTTTTTTATGGCTTTCTGTGTTTTCCAAAACATCTCCCATCATAGTTTTCCACCTGATCAGGAAAAAACCTCATGTGAAAAGAGAAAAGCATGTTTAGAAAAGCTCTTACTTAATAACTGCTAGCAAGAAACAGAATGACTACTGTGTCCAGGGGCTTTACACAGGTGTCCCGTGTGGTCTTCACAGCAGCACTGGGAGGTGGGCATGAGTACTTCTGTTTTCTAGCTCTCAAAGAGCTCCAAGCTCAGGGAGGCTAAGTATGCTGTCCAAAGTCATACACTTTTGTGTGCAGGCCAGGATTTGATGCCACACCTGTCTAATCAGAGGTGGGACTTACAGACGATCTCGGGGACAGCCTGCTCCACATTTCCTTGCCAAGTGTAGAGCTGGCTCAGCAGCCTTCATCCCAGGAAAGGTGTGAGCAGCAAATGAGAGCACATAGGTTCACTTGGTGTGTCTACGATGCTTTTAAACTGTGACATGTTGGATTTCAGCACCCAGACAAGGACTCTTAAAGGACCCCTCTAGAGTCCCACCTCATTTTAATGAGAAGCCAGTCTCAGGGTTGAAGAAAATCTTTTATTTATTAGAAGTCGCCTGCAAAATGAGTTCTCTGTGTGGGTGGAAATTTGTTTGGTTAGAAATTGAATTCTTGATTTGCATCCAATCTTTTCTAATAATCCATTTAAGGAAAGGGAAATACTCCCACACAGGATGGATTTACAGAGTCTTGAGAAACCTGTCACTCTTTGAGTTTATCTAACAAATGGGCCTGTCCCTGACTCAGCCTGCTCAAGTCAGGAGGCTTGCGGGAATGCAGCGAGCTGCCCAAACAGATAGGAAACATCTTATTTCATCACCAAAACATCTTTTTCGATAAGGCAGCATCCAGAATGGACAAATCCCTTGTGAACACAGAACACTTTCCATCATTTCCTGCTTCTTAAGCCCAGACAGACTCAGGAAGGTCTGCAAGAAAGTGCGTGCCCTAATTCACCTGGTGTCCATGAAGCTCACGGGCGTCAGGTTGCAGTACACCGTGGGGAGAAGAGCCATAAACGATGTAGGCATCGCTTAACTTTGGACGAATCATTTCACCCCTCTAGGCCTCACTTCCCGCTTCTGTAAAACAAAGTGGTAGAACTGGACATTTTTCAAGTTTCTTTCCAGTTCTAAAGGACTGTTGCCCCAAGCTTACCTAAATAACCTGCTCCTGCTTGGATTCAATAGAACATTGGGGATTCTTGCATCTATGTTCATCATGGATACTGGCCTGAAGTTTTCTTTTCTTGCTGAGTCTCTGCCAGGTTTTGGTATTAGGATGATGTTGGTCTCTTTCTCATACCCTCCTGGAGTGAAGAGATACCCATGAGGATGCCTGATCCAATTCTCTGAGGCCCTCCTTGTCCACACTTGGTTATGTGTGAGTAATAGAAAGCAGCAGACCTATCCGGGTGGTTGGTCTTTGCTGCCTATTAACTGTGTGTGACCTTAGAAAATCTTTGCACCTCTGCTCCTTGATTAGTAGAAGTGAGCAATTGCTCCTGCCTGGCAGAGTCAGGGGGAGGTTAGAGTTGATGTAGGTAATGTGATTAGAAGAATCTCTGGCTCATCGTAAGCATGTTTGTCATTGGCTCCTTTGCTTCCTTCTTGCTGGTTGAGTCATGTTGGGCTGTATGTGTTAGGAGGAGGGAAGCCCAGGAGCTGCTCCAGAGCTGTATCAGTTAGGCTGTAGGCCAAGCTGCTGTAACAAAGAGACCCAAAAATGCAGTGGCCCAAACATGTTCTTTTTTTTTTTTTTTTTTAGAGAGATGGAGGTCTTGCCACATTTTTCAGGCTGGCCTCAGACTCCTGGGTTCCAGTCATTTTCCCAGCCAGGTGCAGTGGCTCACACCTGTAATCCCCAGCCCTTTTGGAGGCCAAGGCAGGAGGATCACTTGACCCCAGGTGTTCGAGACCAACCTGGGCAACACAGTGAGACCTCGTCTCTACAAAAAAAAAAAAAAATTTAAGTTAGCTGGGTGTGGCAGTGCATGCCTGTAGTCCCAGCTACTTGAGAGGCTGAGGTGGGAGGATTGTTGCAGTTCTGGAAGTTGAGGCTGCAGTTAGCCATGATTGCACCATTACATTTCAGCCTGGGTGGCAGAGGGAAACCCTGTCTCAAAAGAAGAAAGAGAGAAATAAGGAAAGGAAAGAAAGGAAGGGAAGGAAAGAAGAAATGGAAGAAAGGAAGGGAGGATGGAAGGAAAGGAAGAAAGGAAGGAAGAAAGAAAGAGAAGGAAGGAAGAAAGGAAGGGAGGAAAGAAGGGAGGGAGGGAGGGAGGGAGGACAGGAGGGAGGAAGGGAAGGCAGGTTCCTGCTGTCTCAGCTACCAAGAGTGCTGGAATTAAAGGTCTGTATCACCAAGCCCTACAAATTTAATTTCTCTCTGATTAGCAATCAGAGGAATGAAGTTGGTGATCAGCTCCCCTCTATGAGACCCAATTTTCCATAATCTAATCTTCTTCAAGACCAGCTCAAGGCCCACCTCCCTTGGAGGCCCCAGACACCTCTCATCCACAGTGTCATACAAGGTACATCCCAAATGCATATTCACCATGCACTGCCTTGCAGGAATAGATGACCTTTCAGAAGAGCAAGTTATG
Source organism: Sapajus apella (assembly GCF_009761245.1). Classification (NCBI taxonomy): domain Eukaryota; kingdom Metazoa; phylum Chordata; class Mammalia; order Primates; family Cebidae; genus Sapajus; species Sapajus apella. The sequence goes on along the minus strand of NW_022437004.1, from coordinate 7,817,869 downwards.
ACTCCTCCCCCAGATTGGGAGCCACTTAAGTTTAAGGGTCATGTCTTCTTGATCTTATCTCCACTCCCCACTCCCCATCCATCCTCCGAAAAATGGCTAGCATGGTGCTTGGCACATGGTAGGCTCTCAAGGCAGGTTTGACTCTGAATGAATGCATTCCTGGGAACTCCAGTCAGCTGTGATGATGTTGATCTTGAAAGCTGAGGTGTTTGCTTAGTCATCACCACATTGCATATTTTTCAGCTTAATGATCATGTAATTTCTTCATATCTTCCAATAAATGGAAGATAAAAATGTATCTTTGGGGATGTATTCATGTGAAAATTAATTCTCATGAGAGTCCTTGACTTACCACAAAAATTCAAGAAATGTACTTCTTATACATAGACACAGGGAAATATAGATCTTCCTGTTATGTACAAATTAGAAGCCCTTGGGCAGAAGAACTGAGTGCGAACCCCAGTGGAGTGAATGTTTATATTTGTATTACCGTAAATTTTATAGAATCAAATTTCTTTCTTAGTGGGAAACCTTACTGCAGTCATCAGTTTTGGTAACTGCTCCTGATTTAATAGTTTACAGCTAGCAATCCCAAATAGCAATGTAATTCAGTCATCTACCTTGATGAGTTTTTTTTTTTTTTTTTGAGAGGGAGTCTCTCTCTGTCACCCAGGCTGGAGTTCACTGGCGCATCTTGGCTCACTGCAACCTCTGCCTCCCAGGTTCAAGTAATTCTGCTGCCTCAGCCTCTCCAGAGTAGCTGGAATTACAGGTGTGCACCACCATGCCAGCTAATTTTTGTATTTTTAGTAGAGGGTTTTACTATGTTTGTCAGGCTGATCTCGAACTCCTGACCTCATGATACTCCTGCCTCGGCCTCCCAAAGTGCTGGGATTACAGGTGTGAGCAACTGTGCCCAGCCCTACCTCGATGTTTCTTTCACAACTGTGCATTGAAGAAAAACCACACTGCTCAAGTAAGTGGGTCAGTGGGGGCGCTGCTGAGATATTTTATAGCTGGCATGGGGAAGTATATTTTGTTTCAACTGCTTTGAGCGTTTTTACACTAGCATTCTTATTGCCATTCTCTGATAGTCCAACTCCAGGTTTTTCCTATGGAGCATCTCCACCCTACCCACTACTATTTCTTCAGCCCATTTCTGTAGTACATGAGATGCTATGTATCCTTTTTTGGCACTGTGTAGTTAATACATATGTGGCAAGCCACCTTTGGCTTTGGCTACTGGTTAAAGCCTAGGTCTTTATACTTATCTAGCCTCATAAATGGAGATTCAGCCTCACTCAGTGGTACAGGTTGTGCACTGCATTACTCCAGGGAACGCATGTACACAGACCACGATGTTGTTCCTAAAGCTATATTGGTACAGTCTCCATGACACTCCAAGAATGCCCCATTCTCATAAACTGCCTGTCAATTTCTCAGCAAATGCAAGCTTCATTGATAGGCACTGGCAAGAGCCATAAAACATGCCTGTTCCTGGGTACTCCAGGTCTGTTTCTGGGAATCTAAATCCATTCCTGCTATTCTAGGTCTGTTCCTGGATCCATTTAAAAGAAAGCCGCATCTCAGCACCACACTGTTCTGCCCCTGCTTTTACATTAATTATACCCTGATATAAGGCATCAACCATTCTGGAAATGTAATAAGAAGCACTCTGCTCCTTGTTCCTGCAGCTTTCTAGTGTTCTGAACTGAGGACTTTGCTCACAATATTACAACCTCTTCAGAAAAGCTCATGGGAGAACTTTCCCTCTGGTCTCAGTATCAGGAAGAGTTCCTGAACAGAGGGTTTGATTGGATTTTATAGACGGACACTGTGATGCACATAACTGAAGCTGCTTTTGTGTGTGTGCTTTCTGTTCGAAAGTGGAGCGGCAAGTCTGTGGCTCACGCTAAGCAATATATAGACCGCAAAGCGTGTGCTTCATGCCCTTGCCTCACGCTTCTTCATCTGCACTCATTAAGCAACACGTAGTTACTGAGTACCAGCTACCTGCCAAACACTGTTCTAGATACTACCCTGAAAATACGTTTTAAATAGAGCAGAGGTCTGAGAAGGTGCCTTCTCAGCCCAGCTGGAGGGAGGAGAGGCGTGTGCTGTCTAGATTCCAAGGGGAAAAAAAAACATTCCAGAGATAGAAAATAGCGAGTTCAAAATCCTGAGACAGGAGTGTGCCCAGCAGGTTGAACAAACGGCAAGGAGGTTGGTGTGGCTGGAGTGACAGGGTGAGGCAGTGACAGTGTCCGAGATGTAACCGGAAGCAAGCTCCTGCTGAGACTCAGAGGCCTTGTCTGTACTTGGACCTTTACTCTGCATAAGATGAGAAGCCATTCAACGGTTTGGAGAGGGGAGTGGCATAACTTGCAAAGGTCACTCTAGCTAATCAGCTGAGAGCAGACATAGGAGACAGAGGTAGAAGCAGGAAGACCACCCCGGGGACCACTGCAGGAACTCGGAGGGGATGGTGTCTGAGTTGGCGTGGTTGTGGGTGGGAAGAGGCCACATTCTGGATAATAGGATTTGCCGACAGATACAGCATGGGGCACGAAGGACAGGAAGGGGCCAAGGAGGACCCTGAGAAATTGGAAGGATGGAGTGTCTTTAACTACCTGCTCTCCCATGAAGGGAATCTGGGGCAGTAGATTTGAACACACTCAAAGTGAGGGGCCCGTTAGACCCCAAGTGGAGATGAGTGAGCTTGAGTTTGAGGCAGACGTCTGGCTGAATAGAAACTACTGGTATTTGGAGCCTCTGCCTGGAGCAGGTGACAGAATACAGGGTAGTTGGGGGTAGCCTGACGGTGGAAAACAGGCGCTCTCAGGGTGGAGCCCAGGGAAATCTATGCAAAGCTAAGATTTCTTTTAAGTATCCTACCCTCTTTTTAAAAACATTTCCTAGGTTGGTATTTTACAAACCTTATTCTGTTTTATTCAGTTCTACAAACCCCCTTAAATTCTTTCCAGAACAAGTCAAAATGTATTTTATTCAGTTCTGTAAACCCCCTTAAATTCTTTCCAGAACAAGCCAAATGTATTTGAAAGCAGTGCAGTAATAGTAATATCAGCTCATCCCCTTGGCAATTTTGTTAAGTGCCAGTTACGTATCCAGCGTCAGGAGCTGGGGATAACCAGATGGAGTGCCTCCCCTGTGAAACAGACTATATTTGAGGGGAATGAGTAATACTTGACCTGTAGATAAACACGTAATTAAGATAAATCGGGTCCTAACAGGTGCGACATCTGATTATAACAGAAACTAGAATAGATAAAGGGGTGGAGAGTAACTCAGGACAGGGAGTGGTGGCTTCGCTGAGGATGTGCTGAACTGAAACCTAGGTGATGAGAAGGAGCCAGGCAATGTTCTGGCAGAAGGGCATTCCAGGATGGGGGCAGCAGCCAGTACAAAGGCCTGGGGTGGGAATGAGCTTGGCATGCTGGGATGAGTACACAGGCCGGCTGGAGTGGCTGGAACACAGTAAAGGGGAGCCATGGAGGAGGCAAGGCCCGGGAGAGGGGAAGGGTCCAGGTCCTGTTGGGCTTTGACAGCACGGCAAGAACGCTGGCTTGTAATTCAAGTGCACTGGGCAGCCACTGCAGACTTCCCAGCAGGGGAGGGACTTGATGTGATTTGTCCTGACTGCTGAGTATAGAGCCCTGAAAAGAAGCATAGAGACTGGCATGGAGGTGGTACACTGGATGAAGAACCAGATGGCGGGGCTGGACTGGAATGCCCTGTTGCAAGTGGGAGAGAGGCCCAAGTGTATTTTCAAGGCTTTGCTCAGGGATTGAAAGAAGGAAGGGAGGAGTCAAAGCTGACTCCTGAGTTTTAGCTTCAGCAAATGGAGAGGTGTGGATGCTGTTTCCGAGATGGGGAAAACTGGAAGAGGGGCAGGTTTCCTGGAGAAACAAGAGATCTGCTTCAACTACATTAGCCTTCAGATGCCTATTAGTCACTTTGCAGCTCTGCATGTTATCTACAAAGAAAGTCACACATTCACTTAGTTAATATTTGTTGAATGAGTGAGCGAACGACAGTCCTTTAGAGATGGGGAAGGCCACAGAGTTATAGATTGGCAATTCAGAATGACGCCAATGCTGGAGGAAGCAGTTTCACTGATGTTATCTTGATCAGTCATCTCAGCCACCTGCAGAGGCGTTGGTTGGGAAGTATTTTCCTTATTCTGTAGGTGAGGTGTCTGAGACTCTAGAGACTGCCTGACTGCCCACGTACCCACCCCTAGCGGCAGACGCAGCAATTGTTCCTGTGTCTTCTCATCCCAGGCTAGTGCCCTTTCCACCATCCAACATCGAGATCTTGTTAGTGTACTTCCTGTCACCTGGGAGAGCTGCACTGGAAGGTGCCCATGTGATGTGGAGCCAACCCTGGCCCTTGTGGCCATGGTGACTCTGGCCACACAGAAACTGTGAGATCCAGTTCCAGCCTGAAAGTAAACAACCTGAAGCTGGCTGGGACTTCCTAACAGGCCTGACCAAGTTCTGTGACAAGAGCAGTGACACCCACAAATAAGGCTACCCCACCTTGCCCTGGTGGTTCAGAAGCACCATGGGGGAAGGCTGGTCCAGGCTTTGGAATGGAGCTCAGGCCAGGTTTCTCCTGCAGCAAACAGACCTCTTCTCTAGGTGGTTCACATCATTGCAGCTCATTAATTGGGTGTGGAGAGCGGGCGTGGTGCTTTTCCCAAAGGTGTCTGCATTTCATGTCCTGGTTTCCAGAGTTACTATCTCACACCAGCTTATCACATTCCCCTTAAGACAATTGGGTTTTGTAAATTTCCACATCAAAGGTAGAGACAGATTTTTATTTTTGCAGGTGCAAGTGATACATTAAATAATAGTCATTGTAGTGAGTCTGAGACTGAAGCGTAAGAATCAATGGGGAGAACAGGCGATATTGTGTCCTCATTGAAAGCTTGCAATCTGAAGCTAGACTGCCTGCATTTCACTCTCGGCTCTATACTTACTAGTTCTATGCCTTTGGGGAAGCCTCTTAATCTATCAGTATCTTAGTTTACTCATCTGTAAAACTGGGACAGTAACAGTTCCTAGTCATAGATTGTGCTGAGGATTAAATGAGTTAGTTTATATAAAGCACTTGGAATGGTGCCTGCACATATTAATAGTGTTTTATAGGTAAAAGCTACTATTATTACTAATAATAGTATTATTTTTATAGGTGTGTAACTTGTTAAAAATGTCAAGTCCAGAGTTATACCCACAGAGTTTCTGTTTCAGTGTATGTGGAGCGGGGCCCAATATTTTGCACAAGCATTAGAAGAGATTTGGGATGCGACTGGACTAAGGTGACACTTGGAGAAACCCTGGTCTCTAAGACAAAAATGAGCATCCAGGAACAAGGCAAGGTGGGAGGTACTACAGGGAGAAAAGTGGGGATAGAGAAGAGTGTACACATCCTTGCTTTGCAATTTCATGCTCTTCAATGCGGTAGGTTTAGAATGGAATCCAGCAGGCTCCTGGGAGGGATACAAAGATGGTCTCCAAACAAAGTAATTTAACTATGCTATTGTTTTTTTTTATATTCCCTATTTTATTTATTTTGTCTCCCTCTGCCAGATTTTTTAAATTGAGATATAATTTACATACTGTAAAATGCAACCTTTTGTAGTGTACAGCTCAGTGGTTTACAGTATATTCACAAAGTTGTGCAATATTACTACCGTATAATTCCAGAATATTTTTTATCATTCCCCTCCCCAGGAATGTACCCATTAATAGTCACTTCCTATTCTCTCCTCCCCACAGCCCCTGGCAACCACTAATCTGCCTTTTATTTCTATGGATTTTCCTCTTCTGGACATTTCATATAAATGGAATTACACAATATATGGCCTTTCTGACTGGATTCTTTCACTTAACATGCTTTCAAGTTTCATCCATATTGTAGCGCATATTATTCTTCATTCCTCTTATGGCTGAACAATATTCAGTTATACAGATATGACACGTTTTGCTTATTCGTTCATAAATTGGTGGACATTTGGGCTCTTTTACTTTGTTTTGGCTATTTTGAAAGTGCTGCAATAAAATTCATGTCCACTTATTTGTTTAGACAAGCATTTTCACTTCTCTTGGGTATATACCTAGGAGTAGAATGCATGGAGTATAGAGTAACTCTGTGTCAAACATTTTGAAGGACAGCAATACTGGTTTCCAAAGCAGCTACACCATTTTATATTCCCACCAACGATGTATGAGAACTCCAATTTTTCTACATCCTCACCACCACTTGTTATTGTCTAGATCTGTCTTTTTTGTTAGCCATCATACTGTGTGTGAAGTGGTGTCTCTGTGGTTTCGATTTGCATTTCCCTAATGATTAATGACGTTGAGCATCATTTCATTTGCTTATTGAACTTTTGTGTATCTTTTTTGAAGAAATGCCTATTTAATCCTTTGTCCATTTAAAATTTGGTTATTTGTCTTTTTATTGTTGACTCATAAGCATTCTTTATATGGTCTAGATACTGGATTATTATCAGATATATGATCTGCAAATATCTTCTCCCATTCTGTAGGTTATCTTTTCACTTTCTTCATAGTGCCTTTTGAAGCAGAAACTTTTCAATTTAGCTGAAGTCCACCTTATTTGTTTTTTTCCTTTGTTGCTTGTGTTTTTGTGTCATATCTAAGAAACCATTGCCAAATTCAAGTTCATGAAGATTTATACCTATGTTTTCTTCTAAGTATTTTTTTTTGGTTTTTGGAGACCAAGTCTCATTCCGTCACCCAGGCTGGAGTGTAGTGGCATAATCCTAGCTCACTGCAACCTCCACCTCTTGGGTCAAGGGATTCTCCTGCCTCAGCTTCCTGAGTAGCTGGGATTACAGGTGTGTGCCGCCATGCCCAGCTAATTTTGTATATTTAGTAGAGACAGGGTTTCACCATGTTAGCAAGGCTTATCTTGAACTCCCAGCCTCTGGTGATCTGCCCGCTTTGGCGTCCCAGAGTGCTGGGATTACAGGTGTGAGCCACCGCGCCCAGCCATAAGTATTTTATAATGTCAGCTCTTATATTTAGGTCTGTGGTCCATTTTGAGTTAATTTTTTATATGGTATGAGGTAAGGTCCAACTTTACTCTTGTATGCACCATTGATTTTTATCTTCGTAATTTTATGAGGATATACAAACAGAAAGTGCACAGCTCAAATGCATCCAGCTCACGGAATTTTCACAAACACACTTGTAGAACCAGTACCAAAATGATGAACCAGACAGTATCAAGATCCCAAAGGCTCCCCCATGTCCTCTTTAAGTCACTGCCCCCAACAAGAGTAACTACTATTCTGACTTTTAACTGATACGTTTTGTCTGTTTTTGAACTTTATAGAAAGAAAATTGTAGTATCTACTGTTCTGTGCCTGGTTTCTTTCACTCACATTCACTCTGTGAGATTTATCATGGCATTTCACATGGTTGGAATTGAGATTCATTCATTCTCATTGCTGTATAGGGTTCCATCATATGCATATATCATAATTCCTTTATACATTCTACTGTTGACAGACATTTGTGGCTTCTAGTTGGGACTATAATAAATAGTGCTCCTAAGTACATTTTTGCACACGTCTTTTGGTGAACATATATGAACATTTCAGTTGAGTGAAATTGCTGGGTCATAGAGTACATATGTATTCAACTTTGTTAGTAGAGATACTAATTTACATTCTCATCATAAGTATATGAGAGTTTTAGTTACTCCATATCCTTACCAAAACTTAGTATTGCTGTCTTTTTCCCTTTTGGCATTCAGCTGGATGTGTGATAATGTAACAGTGAGACATTTAATTTGGAGTTCTATTGTAGTCAATTTGAGCTGATAGCTTACCAGCAACAAAAATTGTTTCTCAGTTCTGGAAGCTGGCAGTCTGAAATTAAAGGAGTCAGTATCTGGTGAGGGCCCAATTTCCAGCTCATAGATGGTGCCGTCTTGCTGTGTCCTCACGTGACGGAAGGGGTAAGGGGGTCTCTCCTGGGCATTTTTTTTTTTTTAAGGGAGTCTTGCTCTGTCACCAGGCTGGAGTGCTGTGGTGTGATCTCGGCTCTCTGCAACCTTCCCCTCTCAGGTTTAAGCGATTCTTCTGCCTCAGCCTTCTGAGTAGCTGGGATTATAGGAGTTCACCGCCACACCTGGCTAATTTGATTTTATTTTTTTTAAGTAGAGATGGGGTTTCGCCATGTTGGCCAAGCTGGTCTTGAACTCCTGACCTCAGGTGATCCACACACCTCAGCCTCCCAAAGTGTTGGGATTACAGACATGAGCCACTGTGCCCAGCCAGGCCCTTTTTATAAGGGAATTAATTACATTATGAGGACAGTGCCCCCGTGACCTAATCGCCTCCCCAAATCCCCACCTCCTAATACCACCACTTTGAGAGTTAGGATTTTAACATGTGAATTTGAGGGGCGGGGGAACAAACATTCAGATCACTGAAAGTTCCCTGATGACTAGTGAAATTGAGCTCCTTTTCAGTCAGTCAGCGGGATATTCTCTTTATAAAATATGCTATTGATTCTCAATCTCTTTTAATCCTGATATTTTTTATCTTCTGTTGTTTCTCTTATCATCAATATATTATATTTATTTCTCTATTATATGATTAATTGCTATTTCTGGGCATCGCTCTCTATCTTCTAATTAACATATGATACTCTGCCGTTGCTAGAAACCTGTGACAATATATATTAGGCAAAAGAAATGAGAAAGAATAAGTGAAGATTTTAGGTTTAGGATGCTTTAGGATAGAACAATGTCCTCAAAGAACAATGGGGACAGAGTAGGGAGAAAATATACATGCAGCCTAGGGACCCAAGCCTCTTCCGCAGTCATATTACCTCTGCTCCTTCTGTCTGATTTATTCCACATTGTGACATTTGTCTGTCATTCTCCAATTGTTTCATGTTTATATGTTCTGTCTACCCTGACCATCAGTATGTTTTTCAAGGGAAAGGATGCTGTCCTTTACTTTTTATATGTACCTGTCATTTTACCCTAAACTACCTTGTATGCAACAAGACCTAATGGTATATCTCTAAGACCATAGTAATCCTAAGTACTTAGACTCTGAGTTTTGTGTTGAAACCACAGTTGATTCTCTATTGTTATTGGGTCTGTGCTTTCTAAGTTCAAGCAAGCTGTGACACAGAGAACCCACATCCTGCCACCTCTGGAAGCATCTGACTTTCTGCTGTCATTTTCTGGCCCTCCCCATCAGCAGGGATTTGGGTCCCCAGGCTGGGAGACAGGGACATGATTACCCCTTTTCCATCTCCCAGTCTAAACAGGAGCATGGTTTACAAGTGTATGAGCAAATATCTAGGTCCTGTCTATCACAGATGTGATTTTCGTTTGAGAGCCTAATAAAGGAAATTAACTAAAATAGTTATTATTTTCACAAGCTAAATAAGTAGTTGAAGAAGATAATATGAGTAGGATATAAGAAAAATTTTATTGGAAGAAATTTCATTATTTAAATATTCACTCGAAAGATCTTTATTTGCAGTGAAACCCATTCATCCCTCTTCTCCTACACGAGGCAGGCCAGGACCACTGTCCTGGACTGCCAGTTACTCTGTAATACACAAAGATAAACAGGCACTTTCTCGGAACCAGAATATAACTTTCTTCAGTGATCTCAGGACTAACTCACACACAGGGTGTGTCCCGACTGCTGGGGGTTTACTTGGAGTTCTTAGTTGCTGAATCACAAGAATTGCCAAGTATTCCCAGTCACCAGTTTCAGGACTAGGGCACTAAATTTCTGGGAGTTTGGGGCAAGGGAGTGCATCACTAAGGATATCAAAGCCAAAACTTTGTCAGAAACAGATTTGACTTTCACTTATAATGCAAACCAGGAATTCTCTGGAAATAAGATAACAAATCCAAGGGAAATCCTGCTATGGGTATTCTAGATGATTCCAAAACCTTAGTTATTTGGGAATGCTGATTCCAAACTTGAATATTTTTTTTTCCATGCATCCTGTGGGCAAGAATCATAATACATTTACTGTTTTTTAGAGCTTATTACTACTCAAATCTCAAGCCAAGGCAAATTAAAAAAAAGAAAAGAAAAAGCTTGCCATCACGAATGTGATATTCTGTTCTGTTAGACCATGATTGTTGGAACAGCTTTGCCTCTCTGGAAAGCAGCTTGCTGGAGAGACTTGGGGTAGAGAGAGAGGGTCATGGCCAGTTGCTGAAAGCAACATTTATGTATTTAGTGAAGACCTAGGCTTTACTTCTTAGTACCTATGTGATTTTGGATAAGTTACCTAATTTCTATGAACTTCTGTTTCTTCCTCTGAGAAACAATGATAAGGACACTTACCTTAAAAGGCTAGCTTGAAGCACAAGTGAACAGTGAACATGAGAACACTTGGTAAACTATGAAGTGATCAATCCACAGAGAAGGCTATTATTATCTTACCCTTTCCTCTAATCCTCAGTGGGAACTTGCCTTATCTTTTCAAACCTCCTCCCAGACCCCAATCCCAAACCCAGGGAATACTTCCTGACATTCGGCAGGTATTCAATAAAGACTTTCCTATCTGGATGAACACAAAATTGAATAGATGAATGGATTCAGTCATTTAACAAATACTCATTGGGTGCCTAGTAAGTTTCAGACACTGTTGTAAGTACTGAAGAAATGGCTGTGAACAAAACAGACGAAAGCCCATGCCCTCATGGAGCTTCTGTGTTAGAAAGGGGAGAAAGACCCTGAACACATACATTATTAATTAAAACATAGGATGCTGACGGATGCTGAGTCCTGTGGACAGCAGCAAAGCAGGGAAGGAGGAGAAGGGGTGGTGGCAGTGGGGTTAGGCTCTCAAAAGATGGATCTGGTTATTCCTAAGAGCTCCAATTCATTGTTCCAAATGTTGAATTCTTTGGGGATGAGTTAACTTTCCAGGACTCCTTCTAAAGAAATGTTGTCTTCCTCCCCTCTCAGCCATCACTCTGGTCCCAGGCACCCAGCGGCCAGGCTCAGGGTCAGAAGCCAGGCAGCAGCTGTGAGGGAAAGCAAGGACAGCCAGGCAGATGGAATGAGACCCAGGGGAAGTACTCCAGGTCACCCCACCCTGGAAATTAGATCACCTTGAGAAAGAGGCTCCGCCTTGCTGTGTTTAAAAAGCCCTGCATGGTGTTTCCTTCAGTAGAATTGGACAGAGACCAGGTTCATACGCTTCAAAGCCCTTCCCTGTTTCCATGTTAGAAGGGACACATTCCTCTCCAAACTCATCCAGACTAACAGCTGCCAATTTCCTAGCAACCTGCACTAACGATTATTACATGGAATGAAATGAATCATAGCACAGAAGCACAGGTTTATATTTCAGGGGAAAAGAATTTCAAAATTCTTTCTCCATGTCTTTCCTGCTACTCAACCTCCACCTTGACCATCCCTGGCAAGCTCAGTAGAAGCTCCTCTTCCTTCAGCAAGCCCTCACTGCGTGATGGCAGTGTTGGGAGTCCTCTATCAAAATAAGAATATTCACCAAGCTTACACTTATACAAAGAGCCATCATGGTTATTTCTTGACTTTATGGAGTCATTTAGTTTATGCTGTGTGGCAACTGCAGTGGGAAGCCTGGACAAACCCACAGAAAATGATTTAGAATCATGTAAGAAAGCCTTGTAGGTCTGTTCAAGGATGGCAAGTAAGTTGTATTTTTCACTCCAGTTCCAAATGATTGGCATTGATTCTGTGCAACACCGGTCTGTGAAGGAGCTCAAGCAACTTGTTGGAAGGACAGTGGTGGGGGGAGGGCCGTGATTGATTAGCCATGCTACCATGGATGAGATACAGGAAAGGGACACTCCTCTTGAGATTTAACACACCTTGTCTCATTCCACCGTTTTATTTTACAAATGAGGAACCTGATATTCCAAGTCAAGGTAAGTCCAGCAAGATCATACAACCAAGGACCAGCAGGGTTGGATCTAGAATCCAGCCCTCTAGCTTTCTATTTGAGTGTTGTTTTCAACATCAACTCTTTTTTGCTCCCTCATAAGGTCTGTAGAGGGCTGATTTTATGAGGCAAGGAGAGACCTGACTGGCCTGTGTAATACCTGGTACATGGTTCACGATAACCAGCTGCTCCCCGGTCCCAGCCTGGTTTCGGATGTCTCTGCCCGCTCCCAGCCGGACTGCAAACCACAAGCTGTTGCAGCCCCAGCAGGAGGAGAGGAGGCCTTCCCATACAGAAATCCCCAGTGATGCCCTGGGGGGCTGGACTCCTGTTCCCGTGCCTGAATTCCCTTCTCCCTGTAATTTTATTGCCTTCATCGTTCTTATCATCCCGGTTTAGACAGGCTCAAACTTGTGATGGTATGCTTTTATTTTTCTCTCAGAGTGATGCTGATATAAATTGCATTTATTTCTATTTTAAAACTTAGTCTTCTTAGCTAAACTGATTTATTCTGTGGGAAAAGACAGTCACATGTAAATGTGACTAGAAGGAAAAAGAGACCAGAAAGATTTTTTGTTTTATCCAGAGATTTGCTTCAATTTAAAAAATAGCATAGAACAAACTTTTGTTCAACCAATACATTTACTTTTTACTTGGGACCAGGACCTGGCCTAATGCCAGGCTTTCACGCTGGCATCACCTCCTCCTGAAATGCTCTACGTCCTCACCATGCCAAACGACTTTCTTCTTTTATGTGTCCTCCTTTGACTTGGGGTACGATGAAGAAGATTTGTTGAGTTCAACAGTTGTTGAGAGTCTACAATGTACCTAGCACTGGGCTTGGCACTCAGGATTCAAAAATTGAGTACTGGCTGGGCTCAGTGGCTCACGCCGGTAATCCCAGCACTTTGGGAGGGAGGCCAAAGTGGGTAGATTGCCTGAGGCCAAAAGTTCGAGATCAGTCTGGCCAACATGGTGAAACCCTGTCTCTACTAAAAATACAAAAACTATCTGGGCATGGCAGTAGACACCTGTAATCCCAGTTACTTGGGAGGCTGAGGCAGGAGAATCGCTTGACCCCAGGAGGCAGAGGTTGCAGTGAGTCAGGACTCTGCCATTGCACTCCAGCCTGGGTGACAAGCATGAAATTCTATCTCAAAAAAAAAAAGGAGTACAGTAAGCCCCCACCTTTGGGAAAGATAACCGAGCAAATAGAACGAGCCAGAGAAAAAAGAGGAAAAATGCTAAGCCTCGCACCCTGTTACCTATCTACCTCATTTAGTTCTCAACCTGAAACTGCGCTTCTTGTGGTCATGAGCTGGATCTCTTTTATTCTCCACTCTGTCGTCAGCACCAGACGCAGTGCCTGGCACGTGGCACCCAGGAAAGACTATTGTCTGAATAACTGATTCCCTACAACCAGTCTCAAGGGAGACATCTTTTCTTCCTTTTGTACAGGTGAAGAACTAACGTTGATGGAAGTTAAGCAACCTTTCCCAAGGTCTCATAGAGGTAGTGTCTTGGGTAATTTGTTTCCAGACTCTTCACCTTTTTTCCTGTATAGCACCCCAAGCCACTTTACCTTTCCAGACTGTTTTCTTAACTGCAGATTCAGAGGAGAAGGCTGGATGATCCTAAAATCGAACCAAGCTCTAAATTTCATAACCAATGCCCAAAGTTGGTAGTGGAATGCATATACTCACTTTCCCTGAGAGAGTATTTATTTGTCTTTTTTTAAATATGCATTTCTTCTGCACGTATCATTATACTACCAGCTCGTTAAGCTTCATGTTTCATTTTGTCACCGGTTTGTACTACTTCCAGATCTGTGTTCTGTGTTCAAGGACGCCTCAGACATTTTAAAGCTCATGACTTTCTGTAAGCCTACCTTATCTTAAAAACTAAGTAAACCATGTGCTACAGTTCCCGAAACCAAGAATTGTTTTTTCTGTTTTATTTCAAGGACAACCCCAAGCTTTGGGTGCTCTGTGGCAGGCTTCAAATAATCTCTTGCCTTAAGATGAAGAAAACATTTCTTGGAAATAATGATTCTTGATTTTGAAGGAAAAAAACCTGATTTTGAAACTTTGTGGGATCATACAAAAATCATTTTAAAATCATACAAAAATTTATTTCCATACACTAACAATGAACAATCAGAAAATAAAATTAAGAAACAATTCCATTTGCAATACTATCAAAAGAATGAAATACTTAAGAATAAATTTAACAAAAGAAGTGCAAGACTTGTATGCTGAAAATCACAAAATACTGTTGAAGAAAATGAAAGATGTAAATATATGAAAAGACATCTGACGTTTGTGGACCAAATAGCTTAATATTAAATGGCCACACTCCCCAAACTGATGTACATATCTAACAAAATCCCAATCAAAATCCCAGCTGGCTTTGTCTCGGAAATTGACAAGCTGATACTAAAATTCACATGGAAATCCAAGAGACCCAGAATAGCCAAAACAGTCTAGAAAAAGAAGAACAAAGTTAGAGAACTCAACACTTTCCAATTTCAAAACTTGCTGCAAAGCTACTGTAATCAAGACAGAGTAGGGCTGCTATGTGGATAGTTATAGAGATGAGTGAAATCAAATGGAGAATATAGAAATAAGTCTTTGCATTTATGGTCAGTTAATTTTGACAAGGGTGCCATGATAATTCACGAGGAGAAATAATAGTCTTTTTAATGAAGTGTTCTGGGATAAGTGTATACCCACATGGAAAAGAATGAAGTTGGAGACCTACCTTACACCACGTACAAAAATTAACTTGAAAAAGATCAAAGACCTAAATATAAGAGCTAACACTAAAAAACTCTGAGAAGAAACTTCAAATGTAAATCTTTATGACTTTGGATTTGGCAATGGTTTCCTAGACATGACACCAAAAGCAAAAGCAACCAAAGACAAAAATAGATCAGTTGGACTTCATCAAAATGGAAAACACTTGTGCTTCAACAGACACATGAAGAAAGTGAAAAGACAATCCACAGATTGGGAGAAAATATTTGCAGATCGTATATCTGATAAGGGCCTACTATCCAGAACACATAAACAACTCTTACAACTCAACGATAAAAAGCACAAGTAACACAATTTTAAAGTGGGCAAAGGATCTGAATAGACATTTCTCCAAAGAAGACATGCAAATATTCAATAAGCACATGAAATTATGCTCAACATCATTAGTCGTTAGGGAAAAGTCAAAACTATAATAAGATGCCACTTCATACCCACTAGGAGAGTATACTAGAAAAGAAAGAGAATAACAAATATTAATGAGGATGTGGCAAAATCAGAATCTTCCTCTGTTGCTGCTGGGAATGCAAATGGTGCAGCTACTTTGGAAAACAATTTGGCAGTTCCTCAAAAAGTTCACCATAGAATTACTATATGCCCCAGCAATTCTACTCCTAGATATTTACTCAAAAGAAATGAAAACATAGGTCCACATAAAAACCTGTACATGGGGCCGGGTGCGGTGGCTCAAGCCTGTAATCCCAGCACTTTGGGAGGCCGAGGCAGGTGGATCATGAGGTCAAGAGATCGAGACCATCCTGGTCAACATGGTGAAACCCCGTTTCTACTAAAAATACAAAAAATCAGCTGGGCATGGTGGCGCGTGCCTGTAGTCCCAGCTACTCAGGAGGCTGAGGCAGGAGAATTGCCTGAACCCAGGAGGTGGAGGTTGCAGTGAGCCGAGACCACGCCATTGCACTCCAGCCTGGGTAACGAGAGCGAAACTCCGTCTCAAAAAAAAAAAAAAAAAAAAAAAAACTTGTACACGGATGTTCATAGCAGCATTATTTGTAATAGCTAGAAAGTGGAAAGAGTCCAAATGTCCATCAACTGATGAACGGATAGACATAATGTGATACATTCATATAATGAAATATTATTGTCTGACAATAAAAAAGATAATATACTGATTCACGCTACAACATGGATGAGCCTTGAGAATGTTAAGCCAAGCGAAAGATCATGAAAGATCACATATTACAGGATTCCATTTATATGACATGTCTATAAAAGGCAAATCCGTAGAACCAGAAGATAGATTAGTACTTGGCTGGGGCTGGGGGAAGTTGGAATGGGAAGTACTAATGGGTACAGATTTCTTTTGGGGAGGTAGTATTCTGGAATGAGTTATACAACTCTACAAATATGCTAAAAACCACTGAATGTTTTACTATAAAATGTTTATTATATCTCAATAAAGGTGTTTAAAATAAATTTTGTGTAATCAAAGAAAATTCACAGGGAAATAAAAAAGACCAACTGGAAATCCCAAGCTAGCCTCCATTCTTAGTATCCAGAAGGCGCCCACTTCCACTATAGTAGGTCATACCCATAGAACTCTATCTACATGGGTCCTCAAAGCTCGGCTTGTCCACTTAGTCAATCATTCTTCAAGCCCGTTTGTGATATAAACTCTGGGTGCTCATCCAATCTGAGCTTGGCTAGGATCATTTTACCTCCTTTTCGAGCATTTATTGAACACCTCCTCTATGCTAAGCATTGAGAATACAGTGCATTGTTATCTCATTAACGCAGCAAACATTTATTTGAATATTTGTAATAGATGAGACATTTTACTGGTTTCTACTCATTTCTGTTTATTCATATCCCTTTTAGCTTGGATTCTACTAGAAGTAGATCTTGAAGGAAAGATTCAAGAAAAACAGTGTATTGGGAAAATGCAAGTAGCACTTGCCAGGAAGTGGGGAAGGGATCCCTAGAAGGAAAGGAAGCCTATCAAGTCAGCTGCTCCATGAGCCACTAGAGCTTAACCCTAGACACTCTGGGAAAGGATGCAAAACGCAGGCGGAGAAATTATTCCACCTGAGGATGAGGACGCTGGCATATTTACATACCAATTGCAGAGTCCTTGGTTGAGAGCTCCTGCTGGAGATGTGTTCATTCCATAGCATCTAGACTATGCTGCCTTCCCCAGTTTCTAGTCAGGAAAAGGGAGAAACCTAAGGTGCAAATGTAGGTTCAGGCAATTGGTTGGCAGGACTTCTCCAAGGGATAAGGGTGGGGCACTGACAGCATCCGCTGCAATACCCTTCCTCCTTCCACAGAGGACTGAGGGTGGCGTACGAGAATACACAAAATGCATCAGAATGCTGTGAGTTAGGTAAAGGTGAACAGAAAACCAAAGATAAATGGGAAACCAAGTCTTTATGACAAGGACAAGGCAATGACTACCTTTCTAGGAGACTCAGAAAACATGCCGTTTCTGTTCTCAGCTTCATGATAGGCCTATATTCCATCACATACTAAAACACAGTTTCATGAAAGCAGTTATCTGGGAAGTCCAGGTACAGAGCTCTCTGTAATTCTTGCTGAGCAGGATCAACATCGTCACTGGGAAACAGCAGTATTAGAGGATGTAGTCTTAGGACGGCAGTGCATGATGACTTCCACGGCTGTTGGCAAGTCTGGTTCCGAGGGTCCAGCTGAGAGTGGGAGATCCCTGCAGTGTGGTTCCCTAAATGACTCCTCACCTGGAAACATGCTCCTGAAGAAGATCCTGACACTACCTCACTGCCAGACTGGGTGGAAACTCTCACTGAAGCCAGGAAGGAAGTCATGGTGAAGCTGGCCTCCATCCTGGCCCCCTCTCCCAGTCTCATCCCGCCATGCAGTTGGAGTCCTAGTTGCAGCTGAAGGCATCCCTTAGAAACTGTGCTTGGGGGCATTGGGAGTGATAGGCAGCTACACGCTCTGCTACTGTTGTCTGATAGAATCACCAGCATTGCAGAGGATTCTCAGCCACTTCTCCTCTCCAGGGCCACCTGATGATGACACTCTTTTGCTGGCCTTATTTCATCAGATTTTCACAACACCCTCGCCGACAGGCAAGCCAGGCTACATTCCTCTCCCTGACGGACAGAGGGAGAAACCAAGGCTGAAATTCACATCAGCAAAGAGAAAGAGCTGGGGTTGACAGCGAGGTCTTCTGACTTAGTCCAGGGCTCTTTCTGAGGTAGGAAATTTCCCTGTGTACTCATCCCTAAAACAAGCGTGGCAAAATTATTATCAGGCTACATCTCCACCAAACTGTCTGAACACTAGAAACTGCTCATTTTAATTGGGAACATGGTCTCATCTGGCTGCAGTCTACATGGCCCTGCTATTCAAATATTTAAAAATACAGGTGATTTCCATTTCCCTTATGAAAGTCATAGTGATTATTATAAAAATAGGTGCTTAGAATGGATTTGTAGATTTTTGTGCTTTGGAAGGAGGGTCTTCAGTCCATTCTTGGAGGAAAGGTGATTTCGTCTTAAATCAATGAACGTTCTTGGGGGAGGGCGATGCCAAGGCCTCATACTGTGTTTCTAGGAAAGGGTGGGCCCATCTCATTCTCTGGGTCTAGGTCCCAGGTCCCAGTGGTATTGTGTTTCTAGGGCACAACGGGCCCATCTCAGTCTTCAGAAGGATAAACAAGCCCCAATGTCTTGGCTTGACAGGCCGTCTCTCCCCTGCCAGCAGGCTGACAAGCCTTCTTAAACAGAATGAGAGCTTTTGTATAAAAGAGCTGGGTGGGGTGGCTGTGCTACAGTGGGGAATGGACCCCTCACTGATGTCTCAGCTGCTCAGGAGCCCATCGCAGAGAGGGTCTAACGGTAGGTTTGCTGTCCTCAGAGTGCCCCAATGACAGGACCGAGGGAAGAGGCCATCTCGGGGAGCATTCCAGTCACCAGGGGTCATGCTAGACCAAACTCTTTCCCCTGCCCCTGCTCTGCGCCAGGGCCAAGTAAACCTGTTAGGGTGCCCTAGTGGAGGTGAGAGCTCCCTGGAACTCAGAGGGCCCGGCAAGGTATGAGGAGGTGACGTTCTGCAGGGGCTCTGCTCTTCACACCTCCCTCAACACTCAGGGACACTCAAAAGGCCCAGCATGGCTGGGAGTGATGGCTGGAATCCCATTTCCATATCTGGAGTCCAGACAGCAACTGTCAGTGCTCCCTGAGCCAGGAGCTGAGAGGATGAGACATCTGTCTGACAAAATACAGAAGAGTTGCCAGGATCCCTGCCTGCATCTCTTATCTCAGGAGGTGCAGCTAAGAGCACCGAGTCCCAGTCTCCAGCATGTTCTTCCACCCCAGGCCTCCCTGAAGATGGGAGGGAGAGTGGCTGCTCTTCTTACCACACAGGAATCCAATGACAAGGCACTCCACCTTTCTTATTCCCTAAGTCAGCAGCATCTTGTAGCACCTAAAACTGGTCGTAGCCACCTAGGATTTTGAAAGCCAGATACTTGCCGTGCTGATAAGATGTTTATCAGTGGAAAGCGTAAGTGCTGGTATCAGCAGAGCATGTGGGTGGAGGCAGGCAGCAGCCCAGGGAATTCAGAGCTCCTTGAAGGGGTGGGTACAGGGCCTGTGTCCTCCAGGCTTCCCTGCTCGGGGCATAAGTGGGATCGAACAGCGTTCATTTGGCCCTGCGGACCTGATCAATGTCCAGTAGTCTCTTGGCTTCTCCCTTTCATGGTTCACAGTAAGCCGGGCTTCTCTCTACTCCTGTGAGGCAAGGTGATGGCTTGTGATTGAATCTTGACTGGTGTGTTGTGAGGATCGCATGCATTTGTGTTAAATTAAGTTGAATTCAATAATAGATAAGCCACATGTGGTAGGAGAATAATGGCTCCCCAAAGTTGTCCATGTCCTAACCCCCAGAATCTGCAAATATGTTAGGTTCTGTGGAAAAGGGGAATTAAGCTTCCAGATGAAATCGAGGTTGCCAACCAACTGACTTTAAGATCAAAAGATTATCTTGGATGATCCAGGTGGACCCAATGTAATCACAGGGGTCCTTAAAAGTAGAAGAGGAAGGCAGAAGAGACGTCAGAGTGGTGCAGTGAGAAGGTCTCAACCTTCCATTGCTGATTTTGAAGACGGACGAATAAAGAATATGGGAATGTTGGTTACTTCTAGAACCTGAAAAAGGCAAGGAAACAGATTCACCTCTATGGCCTCCAGAAAGGCCTAAGATCTTGATGTAGCTTAGTGAGTCCCATGATGGACTTCTAACTTACAGAGTGGTAAGATGCTAACACTGTGTCGTTTTAAGCCACGGTGTTTGCGGTCATTTGTCACAGCAGCGTCAGCATTAGCAGCGTTAGTTACTCGGGGCATCAACTAATCTTCAGAAGCAGCTCCCCAGGCTTGAAGAATGGTTCAGAGTTTTCAGATCTTCGCTCTAAACAAGGCAACCACTCTTGCTCCAAGTTTAAATTTCTCCCAATTTTGTGTTTCGAAAGAAAGACATACTCTTAAAGTTTCTAGAATTCAAGAATTCCAGAAAGGCCTTTCTGGAGGCCACAGGAGTGAATCTGTTTCTTTGCCTTTTTCAGATTCTAAAAGTAGCCAACATTCCCACATTCTTTGATCTGTGGCCCATTCTTCCAAAATGGCTTGAGGAGTCTCAGGTAGGTGGGAAACAGGTATGATAAAGTTTTCTCTTTCTTCAGTCACCACGTTTGCCCATCCTGTAATGACCGCCTTAAGTATATTCCACAATGAACAATCACATTCATTCAGTATCCAGCCCAGGCTGGTTCAAAACTCCAACTTTGGATCCAATGTAAATCTCATTTCTTCCCTCTCCTTGGGAAAGTCAGACCTCAGCTAGGGATTTGAGGGGGGTTGAGTGTGTGGTCGGTCCTCTTATTCTTCACTTTCCCTTTCATGGGTCACGTGACTCTAGGCTGGAGGAGGACAGGGACCATCTAACATGACCAACCACCTGTCTGTGTGGGGAGATGTTTCTAGTGTCAACCTGGCTCAGTTGGGGTCTATATGAGCCTGGAAATTTCGATGGTGCACTGATCTTATCATAAATGACGGGCAAGGATTTTTGGAAGCTGTATCCAGCCATACCCCTGTTCTGAGTCTCCTTCAGGGTAGCTATATCTCCCTTTGACCAGCATTGGTCTGTGCCTTTACCCTCCTCTTTGGACAGGGCATTGCCCCACTTGGCCAATTACCTTACTGCCAAGCAACTGATGGATAGTAACCTCGTTCCTCTGCCCAAGCCACTCCCACAGGCTGTCTGCCTTCAGAAATCTCCAGGTTTTGGCCTCAAAGTTCATGGGTGTCTCCAAACTCCCAGCACACAAGCCAGGTTCTTCAAGAGCTCTCCCAATGTCACCACGTTCTGCTCCACTCAGAGGGCACCCCCCTGTCTCAGATCATGTCCAAGTCTCCACCTAGCTTTGGGGAGGAAGTAACCTCTCCCTGTCAACACCACATTGACTAACACTTGTCCTCTTTCTCCTTCTTTCCCTAGCTCTCCAATTCTGTTACAGAGCGGATCTGGGGTGAAGGCTACGGGGAGCCCCAGGGCCAGTTCTGAAGCCTCCTACTAAGCCTTGAGCAAGGGGTCTAGCCCCTCTTTAAAATGAGGCGTTCCTAACTAACACCCTTTCTTTAAAATGCAGCCTGGCCTCCCATTCCTGTTCCATTTTCTGTTCCAGTTGATTTTCAAAGAGCCCACCTTTCGGTGATGACTTTTCTTAGACTATGCTTGTCAATTGTAACAGCCACTTTCACAAGTGAGCCCGAGGATTCGAAAGAAGGTTTCCTGGGCACAGTCCATAAGGACTGGGATTTGTGTTCATGAACATGGAAGAAGCCTAGCCCCACAGCAGTGAAACACAAAAGAACTGAGGCGTTTTCCTGAATGCTACGGCCTGAGTATTTGTGTCCATCCCAAATTCTTATATTGAAATTCTAACGACCAAGGTGATGGTGTTGGGAGGTGGGGCTCTGGGGAGGTGATTGGGTCATGGGGCCCTTAGGAAACAGGCCCTGGGAGCTCATGTGCCCCCCCCACTGCGTGAGGACACCACGATGTGCAACTTATGAACCAGGAAGTGGGCCCTCAGCAGACACCAAATCTGCCGGCGCCTTGATCCTGGATTTCTCAGCCTCCAGAACGGTGAGGAAGAAATTTCTGTTGTGGACAAGCCACCCAGCCTGTGGCATTTTGTTATACTAGCCCAAGTGGACTTCTCCCCACCTCACTTGTTATTCTGTTATATTTAGTACAAATATAACAGAGTATAAATAAATAAAAATATATTTATACTAAATATAACAATAACAGGTGAGGTGGGGAGAAGCCAGCCGCTGAGCTTCAGGACCCTCCTGGGAGACCGCCCTCACCTTTCTCTGAGCTAGCTGTCGGCGGCAGGGAAACGGACTTTGACTCTGAATGGAGCTGTGCTAGGGCTTCTACCTGTGACCCCACCCCGTGGGCCTCACAGCCAGCAGGTGTGGACGAGGCCACATTCACAGCAGCGTAACTGCCTGTTACCCGCCCACACTGGCGTTTCTCCCAGTGCACACTCCAGCCCCAGCTGTCTCTATGTCCCCAAAGCATTCCCTGCTGGCGGGGGGACCCCTGGGTGCTGCAGGAGCTGAGCTGGTGCTGCTTGCTGACGTGCTGGGTCTGCAGAGAGGCGTGGGGCATGCTCCACTCCCCTCCTTGGGTGCTGTCAGAGGGTCCCAAACTAATGCATCTTGTGCCCTGTCTTACAGATGCTTTGGGATTTGTTTATGTAACACTTAGCATTTACAATGTTCTAAGCAGTTTACAAAAATGAACTCGGATGACCTCAGAGCAGCCCTCTCAGGCACTGTGGGCATCAGCATTTAATGATGAGGAGGCTGAGGCATAGAGAGGAGAGGTAACGTGCCCATAGTCATGCAGTGGTGGGTGCAGGACAAAGCTGAGATTTTTAAAGGATATTTTATTGTATATGTATATTACCGGCAGCCCTTTCCCTCCTGTGACCCAGATGAGACCTCCAAGGCTCCAGATGTGGAACAGATGCAACCACACTGAAGTCAGAATCACAGCTTGCCTCTGACACCTGACGCCTCACTGTTGGCAAGGCCCACTGTGCCTGGCTCTCCCTCTGGAATGAGTTCTATCCCAGAAGCCTCCCAGGCCCCTTAGAAATACACTGGTCAGGCAGCCCGACCAGTTCATCCAAGAGGCCTGGAACCGCAGCAGCAGCCACAGCTGAGATGAGAGCTGCTCCCTGATCTGACACAGAGCCTGGGTTTAGCTTTGATTTCTCCCTTCTTAGGCAAGATCTTTAGAGAATGACTTTTTTATCTGTTTATTTTTTTCCTGGCCATCTCCTGCTGTTTTCTCAACCCAAGAGGGCTACGTTCACCTGAAGAAGAAAAGTGAGAAGGCTTCCTGGGCTCGGGAGGCCAGGGCTGGAAAGAACTGCTCACCGTTTCGAGCCGATCGGGACTCGCCGGGCTCCTCACCTGTCAGGGAGCTGAGGCAGAGCCGCAGAGTGACCGCTTTGTCCAGAAGGGAAACGTTTACCTTTCCTTCCTCCCTCTGCTCTCTCCTAATTAACAATTAAATGGAGAAAGTTGAAAAGACATCTCAGGGACTTCAGTCTCCTCCTGGCCTGAGGATAAAGGGGGCTCCAACCCAAGTGTTCTCTTCACTGTGGCCAGTACCTAGGGGCTTGGGGTTGCTGCCAGCTGGATTGGAGGCCCCCTTCCAGCCCCAGGCTGTGGTGAGGGGCCTCACAGATTGCACAAACAGGAGGGCAGCTGACCAAGCACCAAACTATTTAGACAAACACACGCCCTCCCTTCCCGCCAGAGTTTGTGCTGATTTTTCCCAATGCTAATGAACAGCTCATAAGCGTTAATCGACTCCTTGGCACCTAGGAGCCAGGCAGACTAACTTCCAGTGGGACTTTGGGCCAAGGCTAGACCCTGATGCAGGCTGGGGATTTTCCAAGCCCCTGTTGAGTGCGGGGGGCATGAGACACGCAGGGAGATTGGGGCGGCTCCCAGGAAGCAGGCTCACCAGAGCCAGCCAGGCTGCCACAGACAGCTTCTAGGTCACAGAAACCTCCGCCTGCCAGATAGGCACGAACACGGAAACCCTCCCGGATCCTCAGAGTGTGGAGCAGGCTCCATTCAGGCCGGGATCAATCCCTGGTCTCAGAGGACACTTAGGTGAGGGTGAAAAGCAGGAATCGAGAGCTTCTCACCCAGCACCTGCCCCTGATACCGGCTACACCTGTGTCCATTAGTGCAGGAGTTGTACAGGTGGTGCTCTGAGGCTGTGCTGAGGCCATGTATGGACTGAGAAAACCCCACTGTGCGTGTGTAAAGTTAATTCAAACCTATTTTCCTGAGTGCTTCCATAGTTTCATAAGGAAAGTTCTGTCAGGAGAGCTGCCTGAACCAACACCTCTGCCTGCCCTCCCACTTCTCCCGCGGGTGTGGGGAGCAGAGGCTGTCATCGCTGGGTGTGGCAGTTCAGTCAAGGTGGTGGCAAAAATATTAAAGAAAAAATATTAGAGAAAGTTATAGAATATAGTCTCAAACCCTTTTGGAAGACCTAAGGGTTTTTCTGTAGTTCTTGACTGAAGGCAACCTTGTCCCCTTAGTTAAATAAATTAGAGTAGAAACAAAAGAATGTAAGGAGTTCATCTAACTTGTTTACTCCTGCAGTCTTAAAACTAAACTTTGAGCTGGAATGGCCCTCTCGGGGGAGGTGGACCAAAGAAATTACTCTCTAATGATGTTTGCTTCAAGCTCAGAACCTGGCCTTTAATCTTTCTCCACAAGTATGCAGACTTAAAGCCTCTGCTATTAAATCTATACTAAATAAATGTGAAGAAGGCCAGCCAGTCAACATCATGTAGCTTCGATCTCTCTTTGTGAGTAGCTCACAACCCCCTAGCCTACTTGTTCACTAGAAATTTGTGTCTGAGTGCATTTATTCACACATCATGCAGCTGAGGTCTGTAGGACGGGCCCCAGTGGCTGGGTCCACATTCCTCTGCCCCGGGTGGGGTATTAATGCTGCCATTCGCACGTGGCCTACTGTTCCCCTCATGCTCCAGAAGGCTGGTCTCTGTGCTGCAGGCAGATCAGTGCAGGCCTGGGTGCATGATGCTGCCTGCCAGGGCCTTGCCCAGGTCCTCTGGCCCTCAGCCTTCTGCAGGCCTGCACCTTCTGTGACTCTCTGCCTCAGCAATTTCTCTGGATTTCTTTGTCCTCAGGAATGTGCCGGGGCCACAAACAGGGCAGGTCAGGCTTTCTGGGGAGTGAATGCTCTCTGCCAGTGACCAAGGGAACTGGTAGACATGTCCCCCAGATCCTTGCCCGCAGGAAGAATGGGTGCAGGAAAGTCCTGCACCATCTTCCCAGGTCCTGGGAAGATGAGCACAGTTGTCCACAAGGTAACCCACTCATTCAACACACTGTGTATTTGCTTCCCTCCCTCATCAGCCCCTGTAAACCCCACAGTAGGTAGAAAATGTCAGAAAGCAAGAGGAAATGCTAGAGAGGGAGGGACTTCTTTAGGATTCCATCAAGACTACATCCCTGAGAAAAGGGGACTCTGGTGAGTGATTTACGCCAGCAGTGGGCTCTGATCATTGTCCTGGGCTAAATCATCAACCCAAGGCTTGCTTGCCCTTTGAGACCATGCAGGACAGGAACTGAGCACACTCGTTCTTGCTTCTGCAGGACCTGGCACCGCACAGCAGTTAGTAGGTTCCAGATAAATGCTCAGCCATGCTGAGTTCACTCCACAGCTGCTCAGTTGGAAGGGTTTCTTCAAAGACCACTGAGATGAGAGAGAATGACTCTGCTGAGGACCTTCCTTGTCGGTCCAAAGCTGTCAAGGATCAATAGTTGAGGCATTGCCACCTCCTATTTGACTCTAACACTGGAGGAGTCTGCTTTAAGTTCTGGGTTCGTGAGCCAATATAGGCCTCCTGGTAGGAACTGTGTGTAATATTCAGGCAGGAGAAGCCTGAAGCTGGGCTACCTCAAGGGCAGAAGGCCCCAGTCCTGAACTGAATGTCCCCCTGTCTCCAGGGCCAGGACAAGGATATTCAGGGCCCCTTTCAATGCTGTTTCTACAAGGCTCACCTTAGATATTGCTCTCATGATGTAGTAATATCTGACCATAGTATTTATTTATTGTATGTGGCAGGGAGCCAAGAGGATGTTGAAAACTCCCGGCTGGCTCTGAACTTGGGAACAAGTTTGAGGCATCTATTTTACTTAATCCTACTGAAAAATTCCCTAGTGAGTTAAAGAAGAACAAAGTAAAAGAAGAGAAAACAGCAGTTGGAACTTGAAATGAAGATCAAATCATCAAGTCTTATGTGACACCCACAGATCTGAGATAGCTGATTCTTAGAGACTCCCAGTTTCTTGGTGTCAGTACACACTGCCTGGGTTAGTAAGCACAGGGTGAGACCTGGGAGGAATTGATGAACCAAATGTGTCTGGGCTTTTCATTTCCTCGGCATGAGTCAACAAGGCAAGCCCACCTCTCCTCCCCAGCAGCGTGCAGGGCCTCTGCAGATAAATGCACAGGAGAGCAGACCTGGGTGTGGTGTTGACTGGCACTGAGCCAGACCCCCCATTCTTTAGCTGCAGGGTGGCCTGGCCAACTCACACAGGTAGCGCCCTTTTATTCTTGGAAAAGGAAGCACCAGGTGGAAAGGGAGGTGGAAGGAGGGGAAACAATAACATTTTTCCAGGCCCCTTTGCCCAGGATGTTGAAGGTTTGCTGGAAAATGCCTTTGGTGGCTTTAAGTATCACAGATGACATATTCCAGGATGGATCAGCCTCCCCTGGACTTGGCCCTTCTATTTTGATTCCTGCCTTCCCCAGCCTCAGTCCTGAGCAGCGTAACATCTACACAGGGATAGCTCCAGGTGGAGCTCAGAACACAGCACCTGGATAAGCAGAGCGGGGGCTATGGCTTCAACACCAAAATGTAAAATTTAAATATATAAATGAATAAAAGACCAGATCAATGCATAAATATACATACACACATACATTTTATCTAGTGCCAGGACCAAGGCTTTATTACAGCTCAGAGCTCCACTTTCAGCATTTGTGGGCAGGCTGGGCTCCAAGCTTCTCTCTCCTCAATGCTGCCTGTGGGAAGTAGAAAAGTTCCTTTTTAAAGTTTCCTGTCTTGTTAAAGAATAAATAATAAGTGCGCTAATAACTCTTCGTTAAGTCCTATCCTATGTAGCTGTTAGATATGCCATGCTTACAGGCACGTAGTACGTTCTATGTCCTAGTACTTTAACCAAGATATCTGTGCTGGACCTGCTCACAGGCATGTCCCAGCTCTGCATTGCTTTTACCTGTTTAGAAAAGTTTTGAGTTGTTAGCCAATTGGATTTTAGTTTAGGTTGTGAGGTCTGACTCCAGCTGACAGAGATCAGACACAGCAGTAAGGATGACCCCAAATGCATAAGGGATAAATTTGTGTGTTTTCCTTTGTTCATGGTACTCTCACGACGTGATGGCTGGCGATTTTCCTCCTGCAGTCCAGGAAGTAAAAATTGCATTGCTGACAGATCCTTTGTCTCAGTGCTAATTATTCTTTGCGGCACCAAGCAATCTGTTTCCAACAAAATTCCAGGGTTTGTAAGCAAGGAGCCACATATAGGGGCTCCTGATCCCTGAACTGAAAGTCAGCTCTCCAGTACAACAGGTAAACTTGTTCGAGAACATGGGACATAATGACACCTAAGCTATCACTTCTTGTCAGCTTTGGATGATCAGGTCCGCGCCAAGGCTTGCCATGGCCTGTCCTAGGAAATGTTCTTGAGCTTGATTTCATCCTCCCTGTTGAGTTTATTCCTTATAAAGTCCATCTAAATTCTTAGGGCACTACAAGGCAACGTGTCTCTCCTCTCCTGTGCAATCAGTCAAAAATCATTTAGTCAACCTCAGCTGGGAGCACAGCACTGCTGGGGCTGTGGGCATTCAAAAGAGGTAAGATATTAGGAATCTACCAGGAGTCTGATTGCTGGGGAACCAATCCATCCACAGCAGCGACTGTTACGTGGTGGCACCTGTTGGCTGTAGCACTTAATAGGTAGGTGTGCGTGGAGTCGGACCACCACGTGCACAGACCAGCGCTGCCGCTCACAGTAGTTGTGATCTTGGGCAAAACCCAAAACCTCCCTGAGCCTCTCAGTTTCTCACCCACTAGTACCACCTTGTTAAGCATGTTAGGAGGAGTCAATGCGATCGCCTACGCAAAGGGCCTGGTACAGTGTCTGCCGCACGAGAGGTATCCAATACCTGCCAGCTGTTGTTGTTTTGCTGCAAATAAAGTGTAAGCCCCATGAGGACAGAGACTGATGTCCATAGCTCTTTGTCATCTGCCACTGAGCTTTTCACATAACATATGCCCAAGAGTTTGCTGATCTACTTTGAGGGAAGGGGCAACAAGAGGGGAATATAGTTTTATTGTGTAGGGTAATTTCCTCCAGGAAAGAAAAAACAGTGAATCTGTGAAACTTGGTACAGATTTTGAAAAAAAATCTCTTTGTAAAATAGAAGTATTTTCAACTGCATGTATCCCTATTTTAAAATAGTTAACCAAGATTTGCATACCTGGAATACCTTTGCATATTCGGGAATGTTTAGACAGGTATAACAGATAAAATCTCAAATAAGCAAAATAAACTAAATATAATCTAGAGGAATCTGCCACAAATTTGTAGCTTGTTTAGATGAACATTATAATTGGTTTTTAAGGGAGCATCCAGCATGAAACTTTCAGAAAATAGAGCTGCTCCCTTGGTCCATATTGTCAGTCACTGACAAGGCTCCACTCCAGGCAGACAAAATGGTCCCACAGGCTGGTTCCCTGCCTGCCTTGCATGTGTGCCTGGGGCTGCTGCAGAGTGGTACTGGGTGGAGCATCCCTGGCAAGCATGTGATCTCTGTCACTCCACTCCCGCCCAATGGCCAGACTGACTACCATCATGGACGGCTAAGCCAGGAGGGGCCCTCTTCTGCTCTGACATTCCCTCATGCCCTGCCTTGCTGTTGTATAATGGAAAAGGGTGGGATGGAGGTTTAGGAGGAGACCTGCATTCATGTCCCAGCCCTGCCACTTTAAGCTATGTGAACTTGGTTGACTCACGCTTTCTGAGTTTCACTCAGAAAAGGCCCTATATGTGTATGTTTATAGATGGGAATGGTCCAGATGGTGTGAGGGGTCAGCTCCAGCTCTAAATCCTGGCATTTTCTGGAATGTGGAAGAGTACGGTGACAGGCAGGCAGCCCAGCTGCTGGCAGCACATGGCTAGTAGATGCCAGTGCCTGGAGCTCTCTCAGAGATCACATCCAGGTTCCCTGTACACCAGCTTCAGATGTACACACACCATAGCACCACTCCCACGTGTAGATGGCAAATATTCATTTGAAGTGTTACCGGAAAGGGATCCTGATCGAGACCCCAAGAGAGGATTCTTGGACCTTGCACAAGGAAGAATTTGGGGCAAGTCCATAAAGTGAAAGCAAGTTTATTAGAAAAGTAAAGGAATAAAGCATGGCTACTCCATAGGCAATGCAGCGGCAAGGCTGCTTCAGTGAGCACACTTACAGTTATTTCTTGATTATATGTAACAAGGTGGATTATTCATGTGTTTTCCAGGAAAGAGGT
The DNA here is from genome assembly GCF_009761245.1 of Sapajus apella. NCBI lineage: Eukaryota > Metazoa > Chordata > Mammalia > Primates > Cebidae > Sapajus > Sapajus apella. The sequence continues at coordinate 7,788,383 of NW_022437004.1, read as the reverse complement.
GGGCAATTCTTGAAACTGAGGGTTCCTCCCCCTTTTAGACCACATAGGGTAACTTCCTGATGCCATGGCATTTGTAAGTTTCATCACACTGCCTCATGCTAATATATTATAATCAGCGTATAATGAGCCGTGAAGATGGGCAGAGGTCACTCATAGCCATCTTGGTTTTGGCAGGTTTTGGCCGACTTCCTTACTTCATCCTATTTAATCAGCAAGGCCTTTGTGACCTGTATCTGGTGCCCAACTCCTATCTCATCCTGTGACTAAGAATGTCTAACCTCCCGAGAATGCAGCCCAGCAGGTCTCAGCCTTATTTTACCGAGTCCCTATTCGAGACGGAGTCGCTCTCATTTGAACGCCTTTGACAGACTCATATAATCACATAACATATGCTGAGGACCATTTGCAGAACAATGGGGACTGAGGGCTGTGCTGTGAGAGCCACAAAAGATGTGCACATCCAGACCTTAGCTCTCAGGAAAGTGTCCAAATGCCAGCTGTGCCTGCAGCAGGCTGTGTGGCCTTGTGCACACCACAACCTCTCTAAGCTGCTTCCTTGTCTGTGAAGGATAAAACTTATCTTCCTTGTTATAAAAATCAGAGGTAATATACGTAAAGCTTGTTGGATTGTTTTTAGGATTGGATCGTTGTTAAGAAATAGACATTATATGTTAAACTCCTAGCATAGTGCCTAGCAACTGGTAGGCATTAAATGAATGGCAATTACTGTTGTTATTTATATGCTATCATCATTATTTTCAGTGTGGGTCAGTGTTAAAAGTGCTTCATGGAGAAATGGAGACCTGAAAGGGACTCTGAAGGAGGAGTGGCGCTCAGCAAACAGTAGACGATTTCAATCCAAACATCCATTACCTCCCTAACACAGGGCATACACACATCACATCTCCTCCTGTGTCGCTAAGAGGCTACCCATATGTCTGTCATTAATTCTCCAGAATCCTTGGATGCATCCTTCTGCAGGGTTTTCTAACAGGAAATACAAGTCACAGGTTTTTTTAAAGTTAAAATTAAGTGCAGCACTCATACCTTTCTTGGGGCACGTCAGTCACACTGCCTCGTGAGCTACAGCTCTCCTGCTCTTTGAAAAGGCAAATCCTAATTTCTTTGTGGTGATCCAGAAGGCAGTGGGAAGAATGACAGGGGTCTTGGTTATCTCCAATTTAATCTCTTCCCTTCAGTGGGGCTGGTGCAAGCTAGGACCATTTTACTGTTCCCAGAGGAATGTAAGACACCTCTTTGATCGCTAAAGAATCCAGATTAACATGCCTTCTTGGTTGGCAGGGAGACATGCTATGAATTCTAGGATCTTAATTCAAATGCTTTCAAATTCTTACTTCTTACCTCTTGTTCAATTAATTAATGCCATATATGTCACTGCAATCTTTTGCTTTTTTTTTTCTGTGCTTCTAATTTTCTCTGAAACAATAACATTATTTTGGGTGTTAATGAATTTGTAATTGGAGAAAATGTTTGTGCTTCTTTGGCCTCATCTTTCCTCTCCTCCTGCTTCTCCGCCACCACAAAACCTTTATTTTCTCAAGAGTCCGTGCTTTCCGTAGGAAAAACCATGATCGTCATGATTGCAATATGTTGAGTAACTACTATATGCCAGGGATTTGCTCAATTCTTCACTTATTTTATTTTACATAATCCTTTCTAAAACCCCTGGTCATAAGTAATATTATTCCACTTCATAGCTGAGACTCCTGGGGGTGAGAGAGGTCAAGTAACTTGCCCAACACAGTGGGTGGGTAGAGCTAGGGCTTTAATCCAGAACACCAACAACTGTTCTCTTCTTCACCACGACACTACAAATTTCTAGAGATCTTCATGAATTCTTTGCATTTGGTAGTCCAAATATTTATATTCCCAAAAGTCAAGTAGCTGCTCTTAATAAACAATTGCTTCCAATGGAAGCAGTTACAAGCTGCCTTGAAGCAACTGCCCACAGTGGCTTTCTGACCTAGGTGTACTTGAAAACGGAATGATCAGCCATTGGCTGCATGGTTTTGTCCTTTTCAGAAACAAGGGAAAGGACGATGTGACTTTGCAAATATTTGAAAACTACAGCTTAATATTATTAGGATAGCAGAACAGTGCTGGGAATCCCTGGGTCTTCTAAAATTCCTTAAAATGTTTTCCCTCAAAAACATAAAGCCCAGCTCTGGAAGTTTACATGTGTAGATTGCTCTGGACAACAGGAAGTGAAATGACAGAGTTGGAAGCAGGCAGGTTGAGGGTACAGGTACCGCTGAGCGTGGGAAGTCTGGAGTCCGCAGAAGGCGCCCGGAGAGACTTCCTTGTGAGCTCTTCAGAGGAAGGAGCAGTGCAAAGGTGGTTGCAGAAGCTGAGGGATCATCTTTTCCTCAGCATGCACACCCAGAAGAAGAATTTCAGAAGCTGCATGTGCTCTAAAGAAGAGCTGCTGCTCTCTGGGTCTCTTGGGCTCCACACTGCTTCCTAAGTTTCTGAACTTCTAAAACTTTTTTCCTTCCCAGTGAAGAACTCAAAGCCTTCATTCTAATACAGCAGGTTTAAAGCACTTGCATGTGATTTGATAGGAAAGGCTGGGGTGGATGATGGTCATGAACAACTCCAAGTATCTATTATTTCTGCCTGGCAATGATAAAGGATGAAAGTAGCATGACCACAGCAGAAATAGATGGTGGGTTAAGATTAGGTTAAGTTAGTAGATCTCAGGTGTCAGCAGTTTCCTAAGCCTTTGAGGTTCCCAAACTAACATTTCCAGAACCAAAGGGGCAATCTTCTATTGCCTAAGAAGCGGGGGCAGTATCTCTTAGAGGGTATCTGGTAATGTGGGAGGTATCATGGTGCCATGGTCATAGGAATTATTGTGGAGTTTCCAACAAACATCTAGTGAAGAGCGCAGGGATATTAAACGTCCCGCAGTGATGGAGCACTCTGTGCTATGAAGAACCACTCCATCTAAAACGTCAACAGCGCCCCTGGGCAGGTTCCTGCCCTCAAAGTGCTGCTTTACTCTGGACCAGGTCTGGAGCTCTGCACGGCCAATGTGGGCTCTATTTTCAGGAGACTTTGCTGAAGAAGGACTGATGACATCATCAGCATCGTCCTCAACGAGTGTGTGCAACAGCCTGGAACGTGGAAGGCCGGGTACTGCTTAATGAAAGGCCACGAAATGCCTTGAGAATGGAATGGACTCAATAACACAGCTCTCAGTCTGTTACATTTTCCAAGATGCTTTCACTTAACTTAGAAATGTAGGGCCGGGTGCAGTGGCTCACACTTGTAATCCCAGCACTTGGGGAGGCCGAGGTGGGTGGAACAGCTGAGGTCGGGAGTTCAAGACTAGCCTGACCAACAAGGAGAAACCCTGTCTCTACTAAAAATACAAAAATAACCAGGCGTGGTGGCGCATGCCTGTAACCCCAGCTACTGGAGAGGCTGAGGCAGGAGAATTGCCTGAACTTGGGAGGCGGGGGTTGCGGTAAGCCAAGATCGAGCCATTGCACGCCAGCCTGGGCAATAAGAGCAAAACTCCATCTCAAAAAAAACAAAAACCACTTAGAAATGTAATGTATCCCCTTGCCTCTTTTTTCTTATAAATAAGGGTTTGCTCCATGAAGCCAGAAAAAACAAACTTCTTACATACAAGTTTCCATTAGCAGTTCATCAGTGTCGATCTTCTCATATGATGTGCTTTCAAGACTGCAGACTTCTCAAAATAATCAAAAGACCCTAGTGTACACAAAAGGTTGACAAGGCTCTGAACTCAAATATTTCAGTCTTATAATTTGAAGGGGGTTTTGTGATGTTTTGCCTCTAAATTTAGCATATACAAAATTACACAGAAAAAATATTTAATTCTCAGACATTCTGAAATTGTTTTAAAAACACAAACTATTTATTATGGTCAAACATGCCAAAGGTAACTAGCCCTAAACACTCACATTTTCTTCAACTGCAAAACAAATCAATCAGTTATGGAAGAATCTCAGGTTTTACAATTTTAACAAGAGCCTGCATTTTCTGAACATTGATGGATATGTATACACCTAAAGACACCCTATTCTATGTTCCAGAGTGAGTTCTTATGCTGTGAGTTCTGCCTTGAATGGCACTAGTGCTAAGCAGGATAAGAGCTATGCAGATCTCTCTGCTGACTCCTCCTCCCCGACCCCAAATGTCTGTTCCGAGGCTCAGTTCTATTCCTCTGCATTCTTTTCTTTGCATATGCTACAGGAAAGAGGTCCCAATCCAGACCTCAAGAGAGGGTTCTTGGATCTCACACAAGAAAGCATTCAGGGCAACTCCACAGTGCAAAGTGACAGCAAGTTTATTACGAAAGTAAAGGAATAAAAGAATGGCCACTCCATAGACAGAGCAGCCCCAATGGCTGCTGGTTGCCCATTTTTATGGTTATTGTTTGATGATATACTAAACAAGGGGTGGATTATTTATGCCTCCCTTTTTGAGACCATATAGGGTTACTTCCTGCCATTGCCATGGCATTTGCAAACTGTCATGGTGCTGGTGGGAGGGCAGCAGTGAGGACCACCAGAGGTCACTCTTGTCGCCATTTCGGTTTTGGTGGGTTTTGGCTGGCTCCTTTACTGTGACCTGTTTCAACAGGAAGGTCTTTATGACCTGTATTTTGCGCTGACCGCCTGTCTCATCATGTGACTTAGAATGCCTTAACCATCTGGGAATGCAGCCCACTGGGTTTCAGCCTCATTTTCCCAGCTCCTATTCAAGATGGAGTGGCTCTGGTTCACATGCCTCTGACGCATAGACTCCTGAAACTTCACCTGTCACTTCTCACCTTTTTTCAGGTTGCCTAAAACTGCATTTTCATTTCTGACCTCTCACCAAATGCCTAGAGTCACATTTAATATTGTCTAATGTGCATTTGACATGAAGGTCCTGTCTCCCTTCCAACAAAGTCCCCAAACACCACCACTCCCCTCTCCTTCCTAATTCTGTCAGTTTCTCTGACTCTCTCACACCTTTCACATGAGAGAAAAATTGAGAAGAAAGTGAAAGTAGGTTTCAGGACAACTTTGGCTCATAATGCCTTGTGTTATCAGCAACCCCCTCCACCACTCTATGACAAAATAAGAAACATCTCTGGGGCTAGATGCTTTGTGTATCCCCAGAATCCACAATTCCTAAATGGCTAAGATGGTTGGGAAGGATGAAACTAAAAGCTAAAAATAAAATCCTAAGCTCCCCAACTGACAGAATGGGCTCCCTCTTGTCCAAGGAGACCTCAGAAAATGTTAGAAACAGCCTTGATAGGACAGGAGGTCGGATACGGCTCATTATCCCCTCTTCCTTTTATGGCTTAGAAGGAACTGAGCAGCATTAATGTTAAAATAGAGCTCATAAGACTGACAGAAGAGACTCTGTGGCAATAAAATGCCAAATCATAAACAGGACCTAGGGCCATGCCAGACAAGGGTTGAGTCACTCGTCTCTGCACTTAAAGAATAAACTGTGTTCTCTGCCAAAAGGTTTACTTTTTTCTCTAGCAGCTAAACAAGCACTGGCCTGAAGATAGCAATAATAAAACAATTTGCAGCCACTGCCTTGCACTAACTGGCCCCTTGTTCCATAAGCCATAACTACAGCTTTGATTGGACAAGAGACTAATTTCAGTACCTTTCTCCCGATAAGAAGACCACCAACCACTGACTGACTCTGGCCAGTTTACAGAGGATGCACACTTGAGTGCCTTTGCATCCTAAACAGACTTTTTAACATAGAGGCCCTAATTGTAATACCCCTAGGTGAACATGCGTTGTATGTTACATGTATGTTTGTTCAATATGCATGTGTCAGGATCACCTTCATGAATATTCATAGCTCTTCTTATAACCTGTTGAATATGTGTACTCGGTCAATCCATTCAGCTTAAATTCCTGTCTAAACCCTCCTCCAAAGTGCCTGTCTTTGGTGTTGGTCAGATAATTCTACTTTTCCACATAAAAACTTAGATAGATTGGGGAGGGCATGGTGGCTCATGCCTGTAATCCCAGCCCTTTGGGAGGCCGAGGATGGTGGATCACGAGGTCAGGAGTTTGACACCAGCTTGGCCAGCATGATGAAACTCCATCTCTACTAAAAATACAAAAAAAGGAAATTAGCCGGACGTGGTGGCACACGCCTGTAGGCCCAGCTGCTGCAGAGGCTGAGGCAGGAGAATTGCTTAAATCTGGGAGGTGGAAGTTACAGTGAGCGGAGATCACACCACTGCACTCCAGCCTAGGCAACAGAGTGAGACTCTGTCTCAAAACAAAACAAAACAACAGAACAAAACACAAAAAGAACTTAGATAGATTGTGTTGATGCTACAACCAAAAGCAAGAGCCATCGCCCGTGCTGCCGGCTGGTCCAGCGGACTCCAGTGGCAGAGGGAGGCATCCTGGTTCTGTGGTGGGAAGAACCTTGGCTTTGAAGTCCTGCAAATGTGGCTTCTGGTCATGACTGCATTTTCTATTGGCTGTGAGAACTTGCACCTGGCACTTAGCTGCACTTCCTTCAACTGAAATGAGAGTAAATCACACTTTCTTGACACCCCATTCCTAGGAGGATTAAGATGTCATGTACAAAGCATCCATGACGCCTGGCAGAGCAGACGAATGGTCAACAAATATTAGAAACATTAGTCCCTTCCCACTTCCCTGACTCCAGGGCTCATTTTATTGCTTATTTACAATTGAAATTTCAATAACTTAAGGCATCTTAAAACTGAAATGTGGAACCTGGATAATATTCTTTTTTTAAATAAAGAAATAAATTGAGTTAATCATTGTTCCATTGCCATTTAAATATTTCCTAAATATCCTAATTGGTGAGGGAGGAAGATCTGAAAATAGAACAGGGGCCTTTGCCCTAAATATCCATTAACCCAGGCCGTGAACTTTGGCTTCAAATGTTTTTGGTGTCTCTGTCACAGACACACCAACTCAAACAGCACACAGGCCAGACCTAGAGAGCAGGAATGGGATTACAAAATTATCTTCCCAAGGTGCAAAAACTGCAGCTTTTAAGAAAAACCTGTGAGTCAGCAATGGGAGTGAGATGTGAGCAGGGAGACCTTCAGTGATAAGGAAGGGTGACTAAATGAACCAGCCTTCCTGGGGGGATTTGACTTTCGGTATGTATTTTGGGTAAGGTTATATGGGAGAGAGGACGGCAGTCACCAAGACTGTGAGCTGAGAGCTCCCCTCCTGAAGGAACTTGGGAGATGCCCCGCACACCCCCACGCCCCTTTCTGCTAATTGCTTCCTTCCACCCTCAAATCCCTTTTTGCTCCAAGAATCATCTGCTCTGGGAGGAACATTTCCTCACTTTAATCATTACTGCCACCTCCCCCACCGTATTTGAAAATATGCTTTCCCTTCCCTGCCTCCCCAGAGTTATAGAACCACAATGAGCCACCTTAGGAGGTGACACGTTGCTCCCAGCATTTCCCAGGAAGTTTCAGGCCCCTCTGTTTATAAAAGCAGTAACAAAAGGAATGCGAGGTGCTCTTCAGCTTTGTCAGTACAAACAAGTTTCACACTGGGTGGATCACCATCAGCCTGGAGATTCCACAACCAGCACTAAGTCCCCACCTTCTGTGTCCTGCCCTCGCTCACCCTGGCTGCCCACCTCCCACTGTGTCTCAGAGCCATACTCCCCTGTGGGCAAACTTCTGAGCCGGCAGAGGAAAAGGCACCAGCCATACTGCAGGGTTTATTCATCAAGATTTTCAGACAATTTCCTAGTATCTCAATCAATTCAGCAGATAGCTATTAAGAAACTAGAGGGGAGTTCACTCCAGACGCACTGAGGTGCAGTCTCCACGTGAAGAGACTTCAAGCAGGCCCGCAGCTGCAGGATGCAACAGCTTATGCCCCTCTGCGCTGCCACACTGGCTGCCCAGCTCACCAGCTCTAACTCTGTGCTCTGAGGAAATCTCCATTCAGAGTTCCGCACCTTAACTCAGTTTGGTGATGGGATGAGGAGGACACAGTGTGGGGCCTTGATAAGAGAGGAGCCCCCTCAGGCAAGCTCAGGCCACAGTGGCCACAGGAGCCTTGCAGTTACCGACAGGCTACGGCCACTGACTGCCCCTCACTTGTTGCTTTCCCATCTGCAGCCGGCCGCTTGATCCTGCCTCATCCTTCACACGCAGAGCACATGTCTCGAAGTTCCAGGGTCAGCAACTGCCAATTCTTTCCAGATCCCATCGGTTTGCACCACTTACACCCTGAATTCTACCTTTCATTGTTCTCTATTTCCTGTAAGGTTGTATGTGGACCTCGCTTTCTGTCTAACTAGACTGGAAGCTCCTGGAAGGCAGGGGCCGCAGCTGGGTTCTTTTTCCCTTCTCAGCACTCAGGAATCTGCTTGGAGCAAGGCTTATGGATCACTTCTTGATTGTTGCCAAAACATGGACTTGGCCAATTCTGGGTAAATCTTTAACATTCGAAAAGCCTGTGAGCAGACAAATGTCCGAAGGTGCTAAAGTTGTGTGATTCAGCAGATACGAGCACAGACATGTTTGGGTCATTCCTTATTCCACAGCTGCTGCTCTGTCACCTGGGCCCACATCCTCCCAATAAACAACAGGGCTGACGAGTAGGAGCTGAAGGGCTAAGAGGGAACTGCAGGCCCAAGGCCCAAGGAGGAGAGAGGGGAAAACAAGGAGGGAGGGATTAAGAGAGAGTGCCATGAAGAAGAAGGGGGAGAGGCAGGCATAGAGAGATTAGAGCAGAGGAGACAGAGAGGGACACAGAGAAAGAGGGAGAGAAACAATGGAGAGCAAGAAAGGCCAGAGGTGCTGAGGGAGGGTGGTAGAAAGCTCAGGTGGTCTGGGATCAGATCGCCAAGCTGTGATTTGTCTTAATTATTGAGCACCTGCTATGTGACAGGAATTGTGCTAGGCCCTGGACATACAGAGGTCAAGAAGGCCAGCCCGTTCCTCAGGGAGTTTATTCTAATGGAGGACTGCTGATAAATAATATACAATAAGATGTGATCAAGAAAAAGCAGAGGCCAAGCATGGTGGGGGTCACGCCTGAAATCCCGGCGCTTTGGGAGGACAAGACAGGCAAATCACTTGAGCCCAAGGGTTCGAGATCAGCCTGGGAAGCATAGCGAGACCCTGCCTCTACCAAATATTTTTTTAAAAAATGATTAGCCAGGCATGGTGCTGCATGCCTGCAGTCCCAGCTAATTAGGAGGCTGAGGTGGGAGGATCACCTGAACCTGGGAGGTCGACGGTGCAGTGAGCCATGATCACACAATCGCACTCCAGCCTGGGTGATAGAGCAAGACCTTGTCTCAAAACAAAACAAAACAAAATAAAGCAAGGTGGAGGTCTACTCTCAAGCAGAAGCAAAGCTTCACTTAGAAGATTTGACTCCTCATGCAGTGCTCATGTGAAAGACAAAATGCACCAGGCCATCAAGGAGGTGGTTTTATTCAGCGTATTGCAATAGGAAGAATGTTCGGGAAAGGGGAATGTCTCAAAGAAAAGGAAGGGGCCTGGGGCTTCATACAGGCAGGTAAACAAGGGAGCCTCACAGGACTCTCTAGGAAGGATGGAGGCGGGTCTTACTCAAAATATTGGAGGGCAGGATGGTCCTTTGAGGTTTCGCCATGCAACATAAAAGGATGGGGGTATTATGGAAAAGAAAAAGGTAGCGGATTTCTTAAGCTCAGGTAAAGTTTAACCTTGTCACTAATATCCTGCCACCTCCATTATTCTAAACACCTTGCTGTGTTCGTCCACTTCTTACCTGCACTGTAACGTGGAGTTCCTTCAGGCAGCACACAAGCCCTTTGTGATCTGATTTCCATCTGTTCCCAACTAGCTGAGATAGGGGAGCACACAGAGAGCACGGGAGAGGATCCTGTGGGCCAGGACACCCGGCGCCTCTGCACACCTCCTGTTGGCCAGAACTCAGTCTCGTAGCATCCTTAACTGAAGGGAGCCTGGGAAGTATCATCTAGCTTTTTGACCAGGAAGGGGGAAATGGGTGTTAGTGGTCACAGCTATCCAGCTTTGTCGCATGTGCTGTTCCCTTTCTCTTTAGAAATGTCTGTTTCCTTCCTCGCCCTTCTCTGATTAGATGGCACCGGTGCACCCTCAGGTCATCTAAGTGTGCCTTCCTTTAGGAAATCTTTCTTGACTGCCAGTGGGGTCAGTACTCCCTGAATGCCTCTGTAGCACCCAAAATCATACCACTCACAGTGTTCATTTTCTCATCAGTCCCCTACATAACACCTTTAGGTCCCCATTAGGAACAATACCCTTTGTCTCTCTGTCCTCAATGCCTAGTTTTGTTTGGAACTAGGTAGGGGATGAATAATGTCTGTCAAATAAATGAATGGCTCCTGGATGGCTTCTAAATGGCCAGGATCTCCGCATGTGCTCCAGAAGGATAATTTCAACCAAGAAAAAGACACAGAGGGTCCCACAGTCACCCTAGTAGCTTTTATCTGCCATCTGGGATGGGGTAGGTTCTCACACTGGGACCCCTAGGAAGAAGCTAACTGTTATGGATGTTAGAGCTGCAGAGGGAGCTCAGGTGCCTTATTTTGAGCTCAGCCCACTAACCATCTTTGCAGCCTGATTAGCCTTTAGAGAGAAAATAGCACTTTGGCCTCAACTTCATGGCAGGTAAGGAAAGAGATTAACAGATGCCCATTGTGTGAAGTGGGCTAAGCCTGCAACCAACTTGGAACGAAGGCGATGGGCTGGAATGGCTCTTATTTACATAGTATCTTGGTAAGCCAGGAAAAGTTACATAGTGACACACTCAGGTACAGCTTCTATGATCCCCACATTGCTTCCAGCGAGTTTGAGTCAGGACCAAAGAGAATAAAATCGGCTGGGCGCGGTGGCTCACGCCTGTAATCCCAGCACTTTGGGAGGCCGAGGCGGGTGAGTCACGAGGTCAAGAGATCGAGACCATCCTGGTCAACATGGTGAAACCCTGTCTCTACTAAAAATACAAAAAATTAGCTGGGCATGGTGGTGCGTGCCTGTAATCCCAGCTACTCAGGAGGCTGAGGCAGGAGAATTGCCTGAACCCAGGAGGCGGAGGTTGCGGTGAGCCGAGATCGTGCCATTGCACTCCAGCCTGGGTAACAAGAGCGAAACTCCGTCTCAAAAAAAAAAAAAAGAGAGAATAAAATCTTGTTAACACAGGAGAGAAAGATTGAGTCATTTCCATAATGACTGGCTCACAGCAGGAACCATTACCAAGCCCAAGAGTGAGAAAACGGTTGCCTCTTTTTATGCGGAGTTACTGGCTGGAATCTCACCTTTACGACTTTTGAAGAAGGAATTATATGGCTCACACATCCAAGAACAAATAAAACAAGGAGGCAACCTCATGGTGTGTGAGTAGTCAGACAGCAATGTGACCAGGACCCAAGGCCTCAGGGGTGGAGAGCAGAGTGGGTGGTGTTGAGGAGGCCCGCGGGGAGTTGGGTGTCTGCAGTTCTTGGGCCTGACTGGGTTCCCTTGCCACCTCCAATACTCATGTTTGAGGTTCATTAGGGCCAACTGGGTGAGATAAAGGAACAGAACACACATCTCATAACTTTAAATGGTTGACTTGGGCTCTGGAAGTGGTAAACTCAATGAAATAAGGATGAATCATGCCTTTTGAACCCTATGCCTTTATTTATGTTCTGGTGCCTCTTTTCCTGGTTGGTCTGGTTCCTATCCAAGAGTTTTTAGGGCCATGAAGTGTGTCTGAGGGCACAGCAACAGGCCTCCTTAGGGGCACTGTGGCCTCAGGACCTTAATTCCCAAATGCTTCTGTTCTCTTTAGCTCCCCTCTCAAGAGGGAAGACTGCGGCGCTCTCTCTTCTGTGGAGTTGCAGGTATGTGCCTGCATTAAGCAGGAATGTTGAACTGCACAGATGGTGACGACGATGACAGCTAACTGTCACTGAAACTTACCACATACTGGGCACTAACGTCGGGGCTTTGCATGCAGGATCCTGTTTAAACCTCATAATCACCCTATAAAATATGTACTACATATACCCGTCGTTTTAGATGGAAAACATTCTGGTGGGGAAGATTCTGAGAAATTCAGCTCCAAAACGGAATCATACCGACAAACCCACATAAAATCCCTGGCAAGGATGTGCGTCTGAGTTCCATCATCACTAGTGTTTGTGCCCTGGGAGCCAGCACAGGCTCCTTCTTCAAATTTCATTTCAAATTTTATCACTTTTCTCCACCCTCACTGTAATCACTTTAATCCACTTACCATCACTCTCCTCAGCTACAAACAATAACAAATATTTTTGCGCTATTCTTGGGTGCCAGGCATTGTTCTGGGCACTTTACACATGTGTTATGCCTCAGTCTTCATGGTAATCCAACAAGGTAGGACTCGTGATCGAGGCTGCTGCGTTGCACAGCTCTAAGTGGCACTGTTCATGCTGCACGCATTGGACTCCAGGGGGAGGTTCTGGAGTTGTACAACATGGAGACCCTATTATCATCTCCATGTTGTAGGTGAGAGAAGTGAAGAAGTGCAGGGGAGTTATTCAATGTGTCCATGCTCACGCTGCTCATCAATGGCAGAGACATGCTTCAAACCCTGGCAGGCTGGCCCCGGAACCCCTACTCCTGTGTTATACTGCCTCTCCATCCCTATACAAGCTCCCTGGTTGGGGCCTCGGCTCTTGCCTTTCCGTATCCTCTGGTGGCTAAAGTGATCCCTTTAAAGCACATAAACAATGTAATGACTCAAAACACTCCAATAGCTTCCCAACAATCCTAGAATGCAGACTGAACAAACTTCATAGCATGCCCCATGAGGCCCTATGTGATCTGCCCCTACCCCATACCTCCAGGTTCCTGTGTGACAACCCCCCAGCTAACTATGCTTCTGCCCTCCTGATCTTTTTGTTTTCCTGAGACTATGCCAAGCTGTGCTCACCTCAGAGCCTTTGCACATGCTGTTTCCTCTGCCCCTGCCCCATCCTCTGCCTAGATCCTCCTGTGGGCCTCCTCCTCACCTCATTCAGTGAGGCCCCCTCCTCACCTCCTGTGGGCCTCCTCCTCACCTCCTCACTCTGCCCAAATGCCACCTTCTCCAGAGAGGCTTTCTTGATCTTTCCATGTTAAATAGCCTCCAACACACTCCCACCATTCTCCATCCCTTTAGCCTCCTTTGTCTTTCTTTGCAGCGCTTAATAGTACTCAAAATTATACTACGGATTGACTAATGTATTGCTGTATTCATCTTGGATGTAAATACTTTTCATGCTCAACACTGAGTCTCCAGAGCTGGGAGAGAGCTTGGTGCAAGTTGGAGCTCAATAAATACTGGCTGAATAAATGAAGAAGCAAAGCTCCTGGAGAGCAGGGCCACCTCTGTGCCAGTCCGGGGGACACTATCAGTTCTCAGTAAACACCAAGAAAGCAAAGAAGGATGTGGAAAGGAGAAGGAAGGCAGGGAGGAAAAGAAAAGCATTATTCAGATTTCAGCTTGACAATACTTAGTGTTTCTTTGGTGTCGAACACAGTAACACACATCTCATTTAATTCTCACGTCCTGTGAAGTAGGTAATTTTAGCAAGAAAGGGGAAATATAAGGATGGTGGGCAGAAATATATTTGCATCAATTCCTTGATGCAGTCTTTACTTATGACAGAAAAAAGCTGTAATTAAAGATATGGATTTTGAGGCTGGGCGCTTTGGCTCACACTTGTAATTCCAGCACTTTGGGAGGCCAAGGCCGGTGGATCACGAAGTCAGGAGTTCAAGACCAGCCTGGCCAACATGGTGAAACCCCGACTCTACTAAAAATACAAAAATTAACCGGGTATGGTGGCATGCACCTGTAGTCCCAGCTACTTGGGAGGCTGAGGCAGGAGAATCACTTGAACCCAGGAGGCAGAGGTTGCAGTGAGCCGAGACCCTGCCACTGCACTCCAGCCTGGGTGACAGAATGAGACTCCGTCTCAAAAAAAAAAAAAAAAAAAAAATAGGGACTTTGAATTGATTATCTTTATGCAACTCAAGCTACAGGAATTTTGTGGTGTGTTTGTTTAATGACTCAAAAGCATTAATCATATAAGCTAAATAATTTGTTTATTTTTGTTATCTCTTCAAGATAAAAGATTTATTCTACCATCCACTGTTTCCTCAATCTAGCTTTTAAAATTCCCCCACGTATTGATTCAGTTCATGGAACACCTACGAGTTTCCTCTGCAGTTGCTGTGTCCGTTTTTTTGCGGAAGGAGTCTGAGTTTTTCTAAGAATGTGTCCAAACTAGAATACCATTTTATAACAGCATTAAAACAGCATTTTAATCACTTGATCATTTTAATCACACAGCTTGCAAGACTAAAAATCTTCATAGTGTCCTCATCTGAAATTTTGGGGGTCCCTGACAAAATTTTTTTTTAAGTTCTCTCTTCTTATTAAAAGAAGGTACTCTTCAGTGAGTTAAGCTCCTCCTCATCTAGCAAGACATAGGCTGGTTACTCTGTGGTTAAACCTGAATTTACGCAATAAGGATGTGGCTACTATTACAGAGTTGTGCAAAACAGGGGAATCTTACAAAGTCTGGGCTTCGAGCAGGGTCCCAGTTTATGTGACAAACACCAATCCAGCAGCTCCCTACACCACTGAGCCAGCTGGCGAACCTGACTGGTCCCTCCAGTCCCCCCTCTGCGTACCAGCAGAAAGTCATAAATTCAGGTTGGGGTTAGAATTAGGACTCATGGTCACCCTATTGTAGCTCAGACTCAGGCAGTGCTGAAACAGCTCCACAGGCTGCTTTCCAGAGGTGTCCAGGCTCTTAAAGGGCTAGTAAGACTCAATAATAGCATGGCCCTGGCCAGAGACATTTAACCCCTGAAAAATGTCAAGGCTAATGGAAATGATAAACAAGTGCCGCTTCTGAGCAATAATTTAGGGCTGATTTCTTTCTCTGTGTCCTGCTGAAGGGAAAGGCAGTTTGCGTGTTCTGTGAGCCTGATTCTCAACCACGACAGTGGCCTGGGCACTAAGTTTCATAAGAGGAAATTTAGGGGAGACCTTTTCCCCTTAAAACCTTCCTGCTGCATCTGCTAGAGTTATCTCTTCACATACACAGCCCCTCTAAGTGTTATTTAAAACTTATAAGTGCTCCCAACAACTCATTCCTGATCAACTGTTTGGCTAGGGTGAAGTTGGGCATGAGCAGGTACTTTATGGTGAAATGAGCTACCATTTGTATAACATGTTATAGTTTATGATATGGCTTCATCACCAGCCCTGGGCTGGGTATCATTATTGCCATTTTTGTTAGGGGGCAAACCCAGGTATGGAGGGGCTGATGACTTGTCCAAGATCTTACAAGGAGACGAGAAAGAAATGGAACTTGAATTCTGATCTTTGGACTTCACATCGCAAGCAAGCAAGACGAATCAAAGCAAGCCTAAGCAAACTCAGCTCGCTCTGGGGTGGAGAACCTCTAATGCCAACACCAGTCAGAAATATCACACTTTACAAAACATTCTTGTCCCAGAAAACATACCGGGAGTACTTATGGCTAACAGAATTAGAGGATGATGACGAATGGGTCCGCTGAGGACAGGGGTAAACACCCGGCAAGCTTTGGTGGCCTCAGACGGCAATGCATCGGAATGATCTGATAACTGGCTTTCATGATAATGCTCTTAAATCAGCAGGGCAAATGGGATCTGATACTGCATGCTTGTTTCCCAACGCGGAGGGTTAGCTGGAGATTTGGGAAACTCTTACATCAAAAAAAATGTTTAACACAAACACTAAGACTTTCAAGAGATATGATTTAAATACGGGAATGTTTTATTTCTCTGAAATGCCTCATCCCCTGATGGGCCCTGACAAATGGGATGCCACTGTAGAGATCTGCTAATCTTTCAAATCTAAGTTCCAGCACAGTATTCAAAGTCGCAGCTTTAAATAATGAAAAAAAAATAGTTAAACTTCTCACAACTCTATATTTTTCAGTCTAGGAAAATGAAAATAAAGTCTTCTTTTACCCGGTGAGCCTCTAAAATTCCCAAATCATTGGTAACAGATGAAACACTGACGTAACTTGCTGCTTTCATGTGCATAAAACATTTTACTTTTTTCAGTCTCCCATGTACCAGATTTTCAGTGAGTACAAAAAAACTAAACATATTTTCTGGAGAAAATGTAGCATATTCCCAACTCTTAAGGCTCCTCAGAGGATTAAACCCTCTTTAATGGACAGGAGAACTTGTTCTGGTAAGTTTCTGAGATACCGGAATAGTGTATATGGAAATGGCAGAGAACGTGAAGGGTGCTTTGGCCCACCACCCAGGGCCACCCTCTCAAACTCCTCATTTCCTCCAGGAGAGGAGGTTGGCTTTCCAGGTGTCCTGAGCTGGGGCAGAGGAAGCTCTTGTCCCTCCCTGCTCAGCGCCCTGCTCAGCTACCATTCAGGTGAGGCTGCCCTGCTCCTGGGAGCCAGGCTAAGTCTAACCCACAGAGAGAGAAGCTGCACCCGGAAAAGCCTCCAGAGCCTCCTCCCCAAGGACCTTGGCTAGTGACAACCTATTCATGTGGGAACAGAACTGTCTCATTCCACACGTTGAGTTTTTCCCGTGGAGATCTGTCATCATTTAGCTATAGAATGTCTGGAAATGGAAAACTGAAAATGCTGATAATAAGCCCTCTCTATTGGTGACTGCTACTGGTGTTTGGCCCTCTTAGAGAATGTCTGCTGCTCTAGATTATGAAAAAACAAATAGGACAGAAAGGGAAGCTTATTGTGTCACTTCCTTTCAAAAATTGTTGATGACTTTCTCCTTTCTACATAATAAAGCCCGGGGTTCTTATTCTAGTATGCAAAGCCTGCTGAAAGCCACTTTCCTTCAAACTACCTTCCCGGCTTTTTCTCTCATCTCATTCCACCCCATCTGCATGCCCATGTCCATCCTAAAGACACACACACACACACACACACACACACACACACACACACACCACAGCCTCCATAAACTCCAGTGGTTCGACATTAATTACTTTTTCTCAGGCCCTTTCTGCTCTTCTTTTCTTTCTTTGTGGGTGCCCTTGGACCATTTCCCCAAGCGATGCTAATCACTATTCCAACTGCTCCTCAAAGCCAAGCTCAAATGCCTTCTCTTTCCCGAATGTTTCCCCCGCCCCTGCTCTAACTGCCCATCTCACTTTACCCTCCCAGGGCCTTGCTTTAGAGTTATCTGTGTACACATCTATGCTCCGGAAAGGTAGGACCCTGTCCACTCAAGTCTGTATTCCCCAGGGCCTGTCTGGGGTCTTGCATAAAGTAGATGCTCACTAAATATTAGCTGACCCACAAGTCCACCAATCTCAAGGAGAAACCAGGGTCAGGAACCTGGAAGGAAGCAAAAATGGCTCTAATTTTTCTTTACTTTTTACTCCTCCTGATGATTTCAATACTGACATTGAAATTTTTCCTCTCTGCTCTGGTTTGCAGGCTTCAACAGGCTTCAGTACCAGTGGCCATCAGCTGAAGCCAGGTGGCAGTGAAGATTCAGGAAGTTAGCTGAGTCCTCCGGGCCCCTGGCAAAGTAACTAGAATTGCAGAGAGCCAGCAGGGGACTCTAGAGCCACCTCCCAAATCTGAGGGTGGATATTATGCTAAGCTCCCACCCTTCTGGCCCCCTACCCTGTCCTCACTGCTTCCCTCTGATGTAGGCAGTCTTCTGCAGACAGGGCACAGCTGAGAAACTCTGGGCACGTTATTAACACCTGAAGCAGAAATTGCTGGTTGTTTGGTCCCAAAGCCGTTCTTTACTCCTTTGGTATCAGAGGCCCTGATTTTTAGTGGGGTAAATGACCACCCAAAATAAATAATACATTTCCCAGCCTCCCTTGCAGCTAGGTGTAGCCCTGTGGCTAAGTTTCAGCTGATGAGTTATAAGTGAAAGCAATGTATGCAACTTTCGGGAAGTGTTCTCGAGAAAAGCCAGTGCTCTTAAAGGGCTCGGGTTCTTCCACTACGTAACATTGTGTAAGCTCTGAATTGTCTATTGACAAACTTCCTTCATATGAAAGAGAAACATAGTTCTGTCCTATTTTAGTTTTTATTACTAGGTTCTTCTGTCACAGGTATCCAAACCTAAACCAAACAGAAACATTCCTGAGCTCTGATTTCTTTCTATGAAACTTCCAATGTCATAGAGTTATTCCAATTATTAAATGAAACATCTCTTTTAAAGTGCTCTTTAAAAGACTCCTAAAGTTATAGCTTGACACATAGGCGTGGTGGCTCATGTCTGTAATTCCAGCAGTTTGGGAGGCCAAGGCGGGTGAATCTCTTGAGCCTAGGAGTTTGAGACCAGCCTGGACAACATGGCAAAACCCTACAAAAAACACAATAATTAGCCAGGCATGGCAGCACGAAGCTGTGGTTTCAGCTTCTCAAGATGCTGGAGTGGGAGGATCACCTGAGCCTAGGAATTTGAGGCTGCAGTGAGCCAAGACTGTGCCACGATACTCCAGCCTGGGTGACAGAGTGACAGACCTTGTCTCAATAAAAAATAAAAATAAATAAATAAGTAAATAAATAACTCATAAAGTTGCAGCTTGACACCTGGATATGATCAGTAAATACCTTTTTTCTAACTCTTTTCTTTGCCAGCTCAGGCTTGAGATTCTGCTGTGACTTTTCCCAGGGGGCTTCAACATGCATGTTCTCTCCAAAGTTCTTCTCCCGGTTGACTGCAAGACACAGCATCTGGTGGAGCTGAAATAGCAACAGCTGTTATTCATGGAGAGCTTGCCATACGCTGGGCCACGCAGTCACTGTACACAGAAGATCTTACCTAATTACCATGACTGTGCAGTGTGAGGTGAGCGACACCCTCATTTTGCTGAAGCAGAGATTTCAGGGAGTGAAATACTTGCCCAAGGTTACACAGCTCATCAGCAGCAGTGCTGGGATTCAAATCCAGGGCTGGCCAGCCCTGGAATCCATGCCCTTGGCCACACTGCCGCCTCTGCTGAAGGGCGGAAGACTTGGGGAGCAGGAAGGTTTCCTGGCTGCTCACCCCACTTCTGCCTCTGCAGTCACCCAAACTGACATCAGGACCCTCTTCCAGCCCCTCCTGCTCCCCCTTTCTCCACAGAGGGCAGAGATGTGTTCAGGAATCTGCTCTCCTCAGGCCTTTGAATTTTGTAAGAAGTATTGCAGAAAAATGTTTTCACTCATGGCTGAGTCTGAGACTCGGTCCTCTTTCTAGTGACTTTGATGCCACTGTGTAAACATTCCTATGAGTTGGGTGGTTTTTGTTTTAAATAATTTGAAATTATTGGAATGTAAGAATCAGCATTTGGAAAGTTTATGTAACAGGATATTACATTGAAGCTTGGAGGGGGCACAAAACACAGCATGTTTATAATTCCGGACTAAGGTGTCAAATCTCCATGTTTGTTTCAAAGGAAATTCAGAGAACCTGTTCCAACACTGTTTAATCTTCTCACTGCTTAGAGAATAAAAAAGGGCCAAGAGGGCCAGGTGTGGTAGCTCACACCTGTAAACCCAGCCCTTTGGGAAGCCAAAGTGGGTGGATCCCTTGAGGTCAGGAGCTCCTGGCCAACATGGCGAAGTCCTAGCTCTACTAAAAACACAAAAATTAGCTGGGCATGGTGGCATGTGCCAGTAATCCCAGCTACCCGGGAGGGTGAGGCACAACAATCACTTGAACCCAGGAGGCAGAGGTTGCAGTGAGCTGAGATCACACCACTGCACTCTAGCCTGGGTGAAGAAGTGAGACTCTGTCTCCAAAAAAAAAAAAAAGAAAAGCCAAGAGGGTGGCTAGAAGGGAGGATTTATCTGGAGAATCCTGTGCTGTGGGCCCACCCCCTCTATTCCCTGAGGCAAGGAAGATTGCCTGCTTCCTTGGCCCCCAAAGAGCTTCGTATATGATCCCTATAATTGGGGACCAAGGCCTGACTCCCACCTGGGATCCCACAGGATGAGAGCTGGACCGACCTGCTTTGGAAGCCGCGTCAGCAGACTGCTATCTTGGCAGGGCCGGGTAGCAACCTTAGTTTGTGGGGTGAGGGCTGTAAAGTGTTGCAGCGATGAACTACAAGGAAAGAGACCCTGGTCATCATGGATGTTGTCCTAAGGGCCTCCTGCAGTGGCTGAGAGATCCCCACAGCAAGAAGTTGGAGGTAAATGCTTGGGACTGAAGAAGTGCCAGGAGCCCCTCAAAACAGATGCCTTGACTTGAGTCCAACAGCACCGTTGAGGGCACTACCTGGTGGGGAACCTGAGAATTGCTCATGAAAATGCCCTAAAGGATGGAGGACCAGCTTTAGATGACAGGCACTAGAGGGTGAAGACAGCTAATGACAGTCCCAGTTGAAGTGAGACTTCCCCTCTTCCCTCCCATGGGCCAGCCCCACTTGGAAGAAGCCAACCAGACTACCACGCAGTCCTCCACAGTCAGCTCCCAGCCCTCTGCAGGCCCGCTGTGGAAGGAGAGAGGGTTTGACGTCTTATCGGGGTCCGAGTTTTGATTTCTTTCTTAGACTGGACTTTCTAATTGCTGAATTAAGTCAATATTTGCTGCTTAAAAAGACCCTGGAACTGTCCCTTACCTAAAAGTAAGCAAAGCGTCTTGGGGCCTGCATGGAGTTCTCATCCAGCAGCAGGGAGAGATCACCAATAGTAAACACAGCATTAAGGAACATGAAGGGAACGGTGGGAGACTACAAACAGAGACACGTGTTGATTACTTTAGGACTCTGCTTGTCCAACATGCAGCAACTCTTGTTTATATGTGGATGCTCGCACAGACACGGCTGCATGGCAGCAAATCAGGAGAGCCTCCAGTGTCATAGCAGAGGGAGCGGCTTTGAATTCGAGATGACAGGAGGAAAGCGCCTGCCCAAGTCAAGAGAGGAGGTAGAGCTGTGAGAATCTCCACCTCTTTTATCCATTTTTCCTTTGGGCCAAGTTTGTTCTAAGCCACAAGGTCCAGCAAGCAGCCTCTGTAGCTGCTGGCGGCTACACCCAGGCTCCTTCAGAAGCAGACCTGGGGCTGGGCGCAGTGGCTCATTACCTATAATCCCAGCACTTTGGGAGGCTGAGGTGGGTGGATGACTTGAGATGAGGAATTTGGGACTAGCCTGGCGAACATGGTGAAACCCCGTCTCTACCAGAAATATAAAAATCAGCTAGGCATGGTGGCATTCAACTGCAATCCAAACTACTCAGAGGCTGAGGCAGGAGAATTGCTTGAACCTGGCAGGCAGAGGTTGCAGTGAGCCGATATTGCACCATTGCACTCCAGCCTGGGCGACAGAGAGAGACTCCATCTCAAAAAAAAAAAAAGAGAAGTAGGCCAGGCACAGTGGCTCATGCAGGTATTCCCAGCACTTCGGGAGACTGAGGCGGTTGGATCACCTAAGGTTGAGAGTTCAAGACCAGCACGACCAATATGGAGAAACCCCATCTCTACTGAAAACACAAAAGCAACAAGAGTGAAACTTCATTTCAAAAAAAAAAAAAGAAGCAGATTTCGGCCAATAATCCTGAAGTCACTGACATAACAGTCCTGAGAGCATTCGAGGTTATGAACCAGGAACTTCAAAGTGTTCACCAAGGTCCCTCCTGTAGAGCTTTCCAGAGCTTCTCCACTTGTAGGACTGCGTGTTCCTTCTTTCTCTATCTGGAATAAATCCATCCTTTCCTTGGAAAAAGAAACCCTATGCCTCTGACTTGCATTCAGGGAAGGGACATGGAAGGAATCACTGTTCTTCCCAATGCCTTGGCTTATAGCTGTCTCATTGTCTCGTTGTCTCTGTTCTACATGACACGCTTCCATCTGGGCTGCCACTATGACTGCCACCACCAGGTAGCCCCTGGGGCTCATTTGGACAGGGCACCTGGATAGGTGCGAGCGACACATTTATCTCACCTGAAACAGAGCATCTTCTAAAAGTTAGGTTAAAATAAAACAGAAATAAACTAGGAGAAAATAGACTACCCATGGAAGGAGCTGCAGAGCACAGGGCTGCCCTTTGGGAATCACCAGCAACCTCTGCCCATACGTGGACTGCACTGCGGACACAGCTCCTGCACCTGGCTCCTCACTGTATTACAATAACCCTGAAGGACCACACCCCAAGCCGAGTTTTTAGTCCAGCAGGACAGAGTTTGGGAGAGGAAGAAGGAGTCCATGCTCCTCCCAGCTTAGGTAATAGAGTTGCTTGCATACTCTTCTGGAAAGGCAATGTTTTTACAGTAGACAAAAGACTCTAACTGAGCTGTCCATCCACAGGTATCATTCTTTCAGTCTCTCTCATCATTTTCAGTGACTACGTTTATTCATTCAACAGACATCTACTGAGCACCTGCTGGCCAGGCCTGTAGGTCTGGAAATAAATAAGATACAGCTTTTGCCCCTAAGGCAGTGATCCCCAACCTTTTTGGCACCAGGGACTGGTTTTGTGAAAGGCAATTTTCCAAATTTTTTCGTGGACAGCCGGGGGGATGGGGAGATCGTTTTGGGATGAAACTGTTCCACCTCAAATCATCAGGCAGGAGTTAGATTCTCAAAAGGAGCACACAACCTAGATCCCTGGCATGCGCAGTTCACAGTAGGCTTCGCCCCTGTGAGACTCAAATTCCACTATTGATCCGACAGGAGGCGGAGCTCAGGTGGTAATGCTTGCTGTCTTGCCCGCTACTCGCCCCTGCTGTGTGGCCCAGTTTCTAACAGGCCACGGACCGGACCCCTGCCTGCACTGAGGAGCTCACGGTCTAATGGGCCAGACAGTTGTGCACAGAGAAGGTCTGAAGGAGAATGTGGCACACTGAGCTCCCCAGAAAACTGTCTCTGAGACAGTTGAGCATCCAAGCTGCCCTTGGGTTCAACATCTGTGGAAGGAAGAAGGAGGAAGCAGGGTGGGCAGAAATCCTGAGCTGTGATACGAGCCTGATGAAGGCAACCCCATAGGGAGCTCCAGCCCTTCAGAGCTTCCTGGGTTAAACAGGGGCAGCCTTCACTTGCTATACCGATTCATCACTGGGTGTGGGCCACCAGACGCGGGCCTGACGTGGGCAGCTGGGGGTATCCCTGAGGAGCAGATAGCTGAAGTCCATCTACCAACAGCACTCTAGCAACTGGGGCAACACGTCTTGCGATAAAGGAGGATTCGGCTGGTGCATCGCAGGCCCACAGGCCATGTGAAGTGCCCTCGAGAAGGGGGAGGAGCAGTCAGCTGCTGGGAAGACTCACGAAGGCTCTGCTGCAAGGTGTCTTAGAGGATGAGAAGAGTTTTCTGGGCAAGAAAAGGGGGAAGTAAATTTGAGCTAAGGTGCATACGGGCTACCGTCGCCTGCTGGGTGAGACATGGCATCCCGAGAGGCAAGTAAAAGAGCACAGTTCACTCCTCACCCCACCATACACTGGCTGCACTGCGGACACAGCAGCGTCCACCATGAAGACTTGACTCCATCCCCATTCCAGAAGCCAGGAAGCCTCTGTATGTTCCCGAAATACTCGATGAGCATAGCAGTATGGATAAACATTTAGTAAGCTCTGTGGCCAGAAAGAAATCCAATCGTGATCAGCTGGTGAGCAACTCAATCAGATTTTTAAATTGGCAAATATTTAATTGTTAATAAACACCAGCACCTGGCTGGCTGGCTCCCTCGCTTCCTTCCCAGAAGTCTGGAGGCTGCAGTGCATATGGAGGAGAGGGTGAGTGGTTTAAACTAGACAGAACCAGAACCCAGGCCCGACTCAGCTGCTCATTTTCTGTGTGATCTTGGCCCAGTCACTTCAACTCTCTGAGCTTCAGTCTCTCATTCGTAAAAACAGCTAACACTTCCCGGGTGCTGTGAGACTCAAATGAAATAGCATATATACAACTACACTGTATACACTGTATACACTATATATACTGGGTCCCTGTTACCAATTTGCTGCCTGGGACAACTCACTAGAACTGCAGGAAGTGACTTCAGCCTGCTTTAAGGCCACTGTTGCTCTCTGTCACTCTGTCTTGAAATATACCATGACCATTAGCATAAGCCTGAGGACACTTTTGTGTATTCATAGTCTGTCCAGACAAAGCCATGAGCCAGTAATGAATAAGTGGCCTCATTCTTTCTCTTCTTGCTAGCGCTAGACTGGTAGACTGGGCTTAGAGATGGTTGCTTAGCGACAGTAT
Organism: Sapajus apella; assembly: GCF_009761245.1. Classification (NCBI taxonomy): domain Eukaryota; kingdom Metazoa; phylum Chordata; class Mammalia; order Primates; family Cebidae; genus Sapajus; species Sapajus apella. The sequence continues at coordinate 7,764,159 of NW_022437004.1, read as the reverse complement.
TCATTTATCTGAGGGACGGACAGGCCCAAGACTGCCCCTTCCCACCAGGGAGGAAATGCTACCATGCCAATCAGAGCTCTTGGTTCTGAAGAGTATTTGGCTGGTTTTTCCTGAAGCCGGTTTTATTCTGAAGGAGGTAAACTGGAGACCTTTCTCATATGGTAATTGTTGCTGAGATGAAAGAAGAGCTGTGAGACGTGGGGCTGGGGGCGGGGTGGATGGGAGCTACAATCCGGGGCTCCTGCCCACTCTTTTCATGAAGCCGATCATTGCGGAACAGAGGCAGGATGACCAAAGAGGGGCTGCACAAACGGGCCTCTGTTTTATGCTTGGCAGGGAGAGCCTGTGACCCCTTTTTCTCCTTTGAAGTCTTTCTAAGTCCCAATCATTGTGCTGACACCATAATGGGAACTAGGCTCCTGAGCCTCTCAGAACTGAAGGTGAAAGAGGTGAGTCAGAGCACTGTAAATTACAATGGCATCGCAGTTCCTCTGGAGGTCAGAATTTCTGGACGATTCCCAGTAAGCTGGTCGCTCTGGCTTCCCAAAGACGTTTGGGCTCCTGCACTCTCTGGAGGGGACACACTGCTTATTCCTGGATCAGCCTATAGCCTAGATTCCAATTGCTTTTTCAGGGGGAAAAAAGTGAGTCCTTGATAGTCAGATTTTCTATAAAAAGATGGAAAGGCATGAGCTACCACATTTTAAGAAAATATGATTTCCTCAGGAAGTAGCTTCCAATGCTGTTCAAGGTGGAAAACAATGAAAGCAACAGAGCAGAGCTAGTCACATGAGTCTGCTTCTTTCAAATTCATCTCACAGCGCAGGTTCCCAGTAAGAGGAGAACTCTTTTTAAGATTGACAAATGGGAGAAATCAACTTCTGTGAACTCATTAGAAAACAACTATAAAGTGTTGAGGCTGAGTGTGGGTGGCTTACGCCTGTCATCCCAGCATTTAGGAAGGCCAAGGCAGACAAATTGCCTGAGCCCAGGCATTCGAGACCAGCCTGGCCAACATGGCAAAACCCATCTCTGCAAAAAATTCAAAAATTAGCCAGGCATTGTGGCACATGCCTGAAGTTCCAGCTACTTGGAAGGCTGAGGCAGGAAGATTGAGCCGAGGAAGCAGAGATTGCAGTGAGCCAAGACGGCACCGCTACACTCCAGCCTGTGAGACTCTCTCTCAAAAAAAAAAAAGGCATTCAGTTGTGCAATGAAATCCTGTGTTGGCGATAGATGTAAAGAGCCCTGGGAGAGGTTCCGGTGGTGGTCCTGGCCACAGCAGTGCTGCCCTCCAGCAAGCATGGGTGGGGCACCTCTGTCTCCTCCCATACAGGAACAGAATTTACAGCCAGCCCTCGTGGATGCCAGTCTATTTGTCAGTAACAGGTGAGCTGAAACGCTCCTGGTTCACAGCCGCTGTGTCACCCTTTTTTTTTTTTTCAATGCCCAATAGCTGGCTATGCAGAAATCAAAGAATAATTTGTATGGGTGTTGAGCCTTTTCTAGTTTCCTTCTACCACCCACCAGAAATCTAAAATGCCTTCTTGAGGAATTCCCCTCTCCTCCATTCTTACAAATGCCAAGGAGAAAAACAGTGTCAGGGGGAAATAAGGTTGCTACTAGGTGTCAATGACCTGGATGGCCCACAGCAAGGAAAGAAAGCCCTCTTCTACAAACTGTGGGCCAGAATTGGAAATGAGGAGAGTGAGTAATTACTTCAGCCCAGTAATTTAGAGACCTGAGGCCTGCAATGTTTGTAGTACTGCTGATCAGTTAGGGAGCCCCATTAGCATGGACAATCCACAACTCCAGTCATCTGAGATTCTCCCGCCACGGGCTTTAATCACTCTGTGGAAGGAAGGGAGGATCACATGCATCTAACTGTTCTGGCTTTGCTCTTTTGGGTGCAACAAGCGGGTGACAGTGACACAAACAGAATGGAGGTTTATTATGAGGAATGCACAGAAACCCAGGAAAAGAAACTGAAATTCAGAAAACATTCTCAGCTATTCTTTATCGCCCTTCTACCTTTTGCCGTATTCTTCCCTCTGCTCAGTCTTGTGTCTCTTGGCTGATGCTTACCTAGGATTTTACTTCCCTGTAACTTCCAATGCTGTGAACGTGGACCTGGCACGGTCCCCGCTTTATCTGCTTCTGAATGTCCCTACTTTTGAGTTGTTCCCTAGTAATTTCATCCTCTTGATACTTGTAGCTGCATTCCTGGACAAGTCTATCATTTTGAACTAGGTCATGTCGTAAGTGGCTGGGCGGGCTATACCTCACCCTAGGTCAACAGCACATTCCAGGTCATTTCCGTTGGCTGGACAAGCGCTCTAAGGAGAGAGGGAGGGCGAGAAAGAGGATTCCGCACAGCAGATGTGCTGAAGCGTGGACCCTCCAGCAGAAGACCCTGCTGTGGTGTTTAATGTAGGGTCACCCCTTGGCTCTGGCTGACCCAGACAGCCCAGTGTTTGGCAATCTCTATTGGAGAGGCAGGCATACCAAGAAATTATTTTATTAATATTTTGCATGAAATCTGTTTTGTGTTCAAGATGACAGACATAGATGAATGATGAAGTACTTTCAATACTCAGTGAATTTCAGGTCTTTGTGAAGGACCAAATCTAAACAAGGTGCTGGCTATATGAAATCACACAGAAATTAATAGGCTTAGCAGGGTATCTCAGCTTTTGATCCAAAAGCCTTGGTTCTACAGGACAGAACTCTTTATTTCTGCTTTAAATACAAGGAAATTCAGAGTACTAAGAAGACCTCTGGGTCAGGATCCAGGGAGAGGGACTGTAGCCTTGGCAAAGCAAAGGGTCTGACTATAGGAGAGCTTCTGTCCGTCTCCATCACGCTACTGTGCTGGAGAGCTGTGGGCGGGAGAGGCCCCTCCACCTCATCACCCTTCGCACTCACACATGCATGCACCTTCCTAAGATTATTTCATCTGTTCCCAAAAAAGGGAGGTTTGACTATGATCGTTTGTTCTGGCAGAAAAATCACATTTGGGGACTTTAAGTCTCAGCCTCCTTGTAACAGTTATGCTCACAAGAACCTCAGCTTGACCCAGAAAAGAGGATCTTTGTGCTTCCTGGGAGAAGAGAAAGATCTTTGTAATAGACCATCACTGATGGGGGATTGAGAGTTCCAGAAACCACAGTCACCATCCTGCATGGGGTGGAAGCAGTGCTGTCAGACTCAAGCTTGCTTGAGAGAGGAAAGTGTTTCTTTGCTGGGGGAAAACTAGTTAACTAGTTGCCTTGAAAAGTCAACTATTTTGAAACTGAAGGCCCTTCCATTTAAGAAGAGTTCCTTTTTATTATTCTCTGTTGCTTTTATTATTTTAAATAATCAGTGACAACTTTTAAATGCAGTTTTAAAAAAATAATAGTCAGGGCCTGGCGCAGTGACGCAAGCCTGTTATCTTAGCACTTTGGGAGGCTTCTGCAGGAGGATCGCTTGAGGCCAGGAGTTCGAGACCAGGCTAGCAAGACAGTGAGACCCTCATCTCTACAAAACAAAATTAAATTAAAAAATGATTATCCCAGTGTAGGGGCACATGCCTGTATTCTTAGTTGCTCAGGAGCCTGAGGCAGGAGGATTCCTTCATCCCAAGAATTCAAGGGCTGCAGTGAGCTATGATCACACAACTTTTGACATTTTTTTTCAGGACTCAAGCATTTTTAAATTGTTTTTAAGATATTCCTTCTGATGAGCTTAAGATACCTGCAGATTTCCATATCACTACTGGCATAAAACACCTTCTTAATACCACATTTTGGTTCTTCCATTAAGCAAATATAAAGGTGAATTAATTAATTTAACTGCTCTCCTTTCTTGCATATTAATAATATCTAGGAAAACGCTAATATCAACTAATAATATAAAAATACAGAACAAATAGAACACTTTGAAAACGGCTAGCATTTCTGAGCTTAAAAGGTTTTGTGATTTATCCAAGCACTATGCCATAGTCAGTAAGTCATATTTTACAGCTTGGAAAGACTTTCCAAAATAATTATTGGATATAGCTAATTTATGAGTACTTTTAGTGTCTTTCTGGTATATGATGTGATAGTGTTTATAGAATTAACAATATCTTAAATTTTCAAGGGAAACTCGGAAGTCTGTCACTCTAAATGAGTCTATCACTCTAAATAAATATGTGCTCAAATATGATCAGCTCAGTTTAAGACACAAAACAGCAACTTGAGGAAAAATGAAGAGAGTTTATAGTTGATGGGTTGTATTTTTGTTGTTGCAACGTTGTGTGGTTTTCTTATAATATTTCTAAATGAAAAAATCATATGTATTTGTTACCATGTATGATGATTACTTTGTCAAAAGCAAAAGCAGTCACGTGGTATATTAAATGTTAATTGCTGTTTTCCTATGTTTAAATCATGACAAGCAAATCATGTCTGTGCCAGCCAGGGTTTATTGTTAATCTTTTACTGAGTACGTGGATTGGGATAAAAGACTTATACTGTGCACTTTTTATTAATGAATAAATCAAAACTATTAATAACGCTCAGAAAACAATGTCTTTTTGTAGCCTGTGTTCCATCATCCTTGCATCTGTGTTATTCCAGTTGCCCTCTAACATCAGGTGACTGTAAGAAATCACTAAATAAAGTATACAAAACCCATGCCAGCTGGTAATCACCACTGCAATCTTGCCATAAAAGAACATGTATTTTTCTGAACTCTTTGCAAACAAAAGCAATAGTTTAGCTGACAGATCATGTGACCTCAACAAGAGCACCCTGAGAAGTTCATAACATGTTTGTCAACCGTGTACAAAATCCCTGTTAGAGAAATCTGTAAATCATTCAGCCACCCAAAATCACAAATGCTCAATTATGTTTACTAAGGATGCCATCATGGAAAATTTTGAAAAGTCTTAAAGGATTTTCTTACAAGATAAATAACAAAATTCAGAAAGGGCCAAAAGGTAAGTGAGGGATATCAAACTGAAATCAGAAAAGATTTTGGCCAATGCATTGAGGGTCACTTGCTTTCACAAATCATTTTTTTTTTAAGATTTTTTAAATGAAGTGAAACATACAGAAAGAGCTCATATGATTATTGTACAATTTAAGGAATTTTCACAAGAAACACGGCTGTGTAACCAGCATTCAGAACAAAAAACGATGTCACAAACACCCCAGAAGACACACTGATACCTCCTCCCACAAAGGACTATCCCTTTCCCGATTAGTTTTCTTGTTTCTATATGTCACACAAAATAAATCACATAGTGTGCACCCTTTCCTGTCTGGCTTCTTTCACTCAACATTCTGCTTATGAGAGTCACTGGCATTGTTGCATTCATAGCAGGCCGTTCATTCTAATTGCCATAATGTATCCCACTGTGGCGATTATGCCCCCAAGTTACCCATTCTATTAGGCATTTGATCCAAGCAGTGAGAACCAAAATTTATTGTCTGGATTTGGAAATTCTAAAAAAAAATAATCACAGCCGGGTGCAGTGGCTCACGTCTGTAATCCCAGCACTTTGAGAGGCTGAGGTGGGCAGATCACGAAGTCAGGAGTTAGAGACCAGCCTGACCAACATGGTGAAACCCCGTCTCTACTAAAAACATAAAGATTAGCCAGGTGCGGTGGTACATGCCTGTAATCCCACCTACTCGGGAGACTGATGCAGGAGAATGGCTTGAACCCAGGAGGCGGAGGTGGCAGTGAGCCGAGATTGCACCATTGCACAGTCCAGCCTGGGAGACAGAGTGAGACACTGTCTAAAAAAAAAAAAAAAAAAAAAAAAATCACATATTTGAAAGAGACACATAGGAGATTTTTATGCTGACATACAGAAAGAAAATAGAAAGCCATTTCATTTGTTCAGGCCTCTAACTTTATTCTGTTTTGCTTTTCTCCCCAAGCCTCAGGAAAACTTGAGAGTTATGTTTGTGAGAACATAACTGTTACAAGGAGGGTGAGATCTGGAGTTCCAGAAAAATAAGAGAGAATCTTGCATCTGCATCATAAATGATCTTCAAGAAATACACACAGGAAGTTGAACAGGTGTATAAACTTTAGAGAAGCTCTCTGGTCACTCAAAAATCCCTGTAAATATCTCAGAGCAGCTGGGATGCCTCATGATCTGGGGATGCCTAATTCATTCTCATTATTGTGACTTCAGTCTTTAGTATCTCAACAAACATGGATATCCAGACACTTCCCAATCCCAAGTTCTCAAGAAGAGGTGAGATCATGAGCTGCATATTTGATCCATCGAAGCTTCATCAAGTTCTGGAAGTGTCATCTTCCTATTTTAGATGTAACTGTGACCAAAATCTTCCTCTATTACATAGCTCATACTTTCCTTCTCCAAGAATACAACAACAGTTGCCCTGCTTAAGATTTCTTTTGAAAGACTGTAAAATACCAACTACTCACTTTTTCCAGTTATTCGAGGGAAAGCTAACTTCCAGACAGTCTATCTGGGTGCAATTATTTCAAATATTTCTAAGTTTTGGGGAGGAAGAGCTCTTTAAATTTTAGTCTCTGATCACCAGTATATGAATTCAAGTGCCTTTGGGACTTAAAGAAAACAAGTGTTCATTTGAAATAGGGAGCGTGAGAAAAGTAGAAGGAAGTGTAGTGTTTAGATTCATTGGTTTGGAAGGACTTTAAAAATATTTATATCAATATTGAGGATTTGTATATGTTTTATTTCTTGGCATGGCTTTTAAGTAGTAACACGTATATCCTCAAGACTTTAAGCATGATTTCCTAGAGAATATGGTACTATTTATAAACACAAATGAGATCATTTTAAATTTTTAAAATTTTTGTTGTCTCTCTTTGACGCATTTTTTTTTAACTTGATTTCTTCTAAACTTTGTGAGTAATCTAATAACATGAGACAGTGGTTTATGGGACTTTTCTAAAAGAACATCTGGAAAACCGATTAATGACATCTCAGGTTGAACAAGTACCCACGCCATGGTTCAGAGTCTCCTAGTCTCCTGATAAAGTGAATGTATAGGTTTAAAGTATAATAATAATAATTAATAATCATAATATAGCTATGCTATATGGATCCTGAAAAAATAAAAGAAATAGAAAGTTCTCCTTCCTACCCATGACTATCAGTTCTTCAAACCATCAGTTCTTCAAAGAGCATACATTTTCCATGCTTTTCAATTTTGTGCCAGTCACTGTATAGTTTAATGCATTTAAAAAAATTAGTCTTCACAATGACTCTATAAGGTAGGTAATAGCGTCATCCTCATTTCATAGACTTGGCAACTGGGCCTAGATAGGTTAACACCTTGCCAAAGTTACAACGTTGTGAGTGGTAGAGTCCAAACTCAAATCCAGCCCTGGCCTGAAGCCCAAGCATTACCCACTATGATTTACCACTTCCCTTGTATCATCCAAGCTGTCCATGAAGACTGACACTGAGACCAAGTTAGCCTGAACACAGAGGTACCATTGGGTCCTGGAGAGACAAAGGCTTAAATTGCTAACTCCAAAGGTAGGAACAACTTCTAACAAATTTGTCGAAGATAACGAAATCTAGCTCTTCAACAAATTAGGGAACACTATCAGTATTAAAATTTGGTTTTGGTTTTGTCTCTCTTTTTAACCAGGTGACATGAAGAAACATTCATTTAGAGAACAAAGACAATTATGTCCATTGAGTGTCTAGTTTGTGTTGCTGGGTACGAGAAATAGAGAAGTTAACAAAACGTGGTTCTTGCACCAAAACACATAAACATGTGACTATAGTGTCTGTTACACTGGGCAAACGATAGTTTGTCCCTTTAGTCTGCATTTACTATTAACACCTGGCTAATCTCCTTAGCATTAATGACACACAACGGACCCCTCGTGGTTTACACTGCTAAATGAGCTCTTTCCTACCATCTGAAAGATATATTCCTTAATGGCACCACCAAAGGACAGTATAAGAATGCAACTACTTGGTTCCCTTACGGGTTCCTTTCCAAGTTTTCTGAGTGAACTGTAGGGTTAATTCCACCCCCTCCAAACTTTGCCACTTGTACACTTCTCTCCTTCCATCTTTTTAGCAGAGCGGCTTTATGCTGAAAACAAGCACAAAAATACAGATTTTTCTTTGAGCAGGGTCCATACCCAACTCTCAATGAAACAGAATTCTAGGAGGTGAGAGCCAAGGTCATAGAACTGACTGTAAAAACACTTGATTCATCCCTTCTTTTTAAAATGGAATAACCAAGACTTTGAAGAGGTACGGAGCTTGCCTGTTGTCGCAGAGAAATAAACACCAAATTCAAAACCTGAACCCACGTCATCTTCTTCATCTACATCTCCAGAGTTCATGCCAAGTACAAATCTATGGTCAGAGAAGTCCCTGATGTGAGCTCTGGTTCATCACTTTGCACAATGCTTGGAACAACTAGATTCCCAGCAAAGGTTGATTGAGCAAATATATGTGAATGAGTTCCCAGCTTCTACTCTACCCACCCCTACTTACCTCCGGCACCAGCCCTTTCTCTCACTGCATGTTCTCTTCCTGGGCTAAACTACCCAGCGATGCTAATGCCACTCATACCTGAGCAGCAGCAACAGGGACAGTATTTCCAGAAATACATCTGGGCAGAGATAAAGACCACTCTGGAGAGCCATTTAGTCAGTGCATTTATCGGGATATATTTTGTTAGCTGACCCCTAGAGATGCTACACAGAGGATAAAGCAAGGCTGTTTTAGTAGTAGGGGTTGCTGACAAATCAAGAGCCTAGGGAATAGAGATAATTGTGCCAAAGCACTCAAAAATGCAAAAGCTAGAGAAAATTGGTGGAGTAACTGATTTGCCCAAGGTCATACAGCTGTTTGCCACCAGAGGGGGGATTTGAACTCTGGTGTCAGGATTCCTAGTCTGGCAACTCTACATAGTGCTGCTCTCGCAATAGACCAGAAGCAACAGTGCCTAATTTGGGAGATGCTTGCAGAGGAATAAGGATGGTGCAGAAATGTAAAGGTCAAGGAGCCAAAGAGGAACCATATCATCAATGAGTGTTTGTGGAGAACTTACTGTGTATTAGACATTTCTTATTAACTAAATTGTGTCCCTCCCAACAAATTTGTAGGTTGAAGCTCTAACCTCCAAAGTGACTGTATTTGGAAATTGGGCCTTTAGGGAGGTAATTAAGGTTACATGAGTTCATAAGGGTGTGGCCCTAATCCAATAGGATTGTCGTCCTTATTAGAAGAGGAAGAGACGCCAAGAGCATGCACACACCGAACAAAGGTCATGTGAGGAAACAAGAAGCTGACCACCAACCAGCCAAGGAGAGAGGCCTCAGGAGAAACCAAGCCTGCTAGCAACTTGGTCTCAGGCTTCCAGAACTGTGAGAAAATAAATTTCTGTCGTTTAAGCCACCAACTGTAGCATTCTGTAGCGGCAATTCAAGCTGACTACTGCAACACTGATGGCCAACAGTGAAGGGGCTGCTGAAGACCAACTCTGCCTCAGTCTCTTTCTCCTCCAGGATTGCTTGGGCCCAGGGAGATGAGCAGCTGACCCATACAGTCAAAATCTAACCAGGAATTTTCTGGTTAATCAGGTCCGCACTGAGATAAGCAAAAAGACATTAACAAATGATTAAAGTTGAAGACAGCCACAGTTTATCTCTTTCTGTGGCTTGTCTGTTTGTACATCCTTTAATTCCCTTGTTTTACTGGTGGTTTTTATAAGAATAAATAGTTACCTCAGAAAACTTACTTCTTGAAAACAGAGCACATAAAAACTATTTGGGGCTTTAGATTTTTCAGTGTTCAGAAAAGTAAGAGTTGATGTCAAGGAAAAGATAAATGCCATTGAAAGAATCTGTAGAGGGATATCAGTGAAAAAGATAGGGTGAGGATCATGGAAAATCATCTCTATAGAAGGAGTGAGAACACTGACAAAAATGGTCAGAATCAACTTTTTCAGAATATTGGAAATTAAACAAACGCTTACAGCCATACAAGGAGAATTTATTCAAGGAAAAATGTCTACATATCAGTAAGGGCAGCAATATTTGTAACATTTTAACTTGCTCTATCCCCATTTCCCCCTCCACAACTCAACAATAGCCTTGAAAACCAACAGCCCACAAGTACAGTGAAAATCAGCATCCAGGAAGACACTGGAGGAGGTTAAGCAGGATTAGAGCTCCTTCAAAGCCCCATTCCCAGAGAATTGTCATTATTTGATCTGTCTGATGGTTCCTGGGAGACTCCACTTGCAAGGATGTCTTTATTTGAACTGACTTGGAGCATACCTACCTACTGTGGAGATTCTTTTCCTAAAAGCATTTGTTGAAAACATTACAGCTGCCGGAAGTGGTAGATAACAGTTGGGTCAAACAATAAGCTAATCAAAAATCTTAAAAAGAAAACCTGGGAAGTGAAATTGTCCATAAGGATCTTTGGAAAGCTTTGATATATTCCTGGGACTCTAGAAGGTTACATGCATGCCCAGGCCTGCGCACATGCTTAGGAAAGAACTAAGAAAGCCTAAACTCTCACCTCTGATTGATGTTCTACCTAAGCAGGAAGTGGAGGCTAAGGCAGAGTTGGAAGCTGTCTGGCTGAATTTTGAAGATGTATCTCAAATATTCACACAGACCCCCTGACCAAACACTGTGATGCTTATTGGTCCCAGAAATTTGATAAATCTCTGTCTAATCATTAGCTGGCCACTAAAATAACTGAGCAGAGACTGCAATAACCACACATTAAAAAATGCAAATTTTACAGAATTAGTTCAGACAAACCATCAACAAATCCTGAAGATAGGAATCTGATTTCCAGAGTTGCCACATTATATTTTTTAAAGTCTAGTTTTTAGAAATGTCTGTAAAAATTAGGAAACATGCAAAGAAACAAGAATGTATGGCCTCTGCTCAGAGCGAAAAAGCAGCCAATAAAAACTATCCCTGGAAAGCCAGCTACTGCGCTACGAGACAAAGGCTCGAAGTCAGCTATGTTAATACGGTCAAAGAACTGGAGAAAACTATGTCTGAACTAAAGGAAAGTATGAGAAGAATGTCTCACCAGATAAAGAGATTAAAACTATTTTTGAAAAAACAAATAGAAATTCTGGAGCTGAAACATAAAACGAAGGGGTCCAGGATGGCTGATTAGAAGCAGCTGCCGTCTGTGGCATTCGCACAGAAGAACAAAAGGGGGAAGTGAATACAGCACCTTTAACTGAATTATCCAGGTACTCGCATTGGGACTAATCAGGGAAATGACCCACAGAGAATGAAGAAAAGCAGGGCAGGGTGACAGCCTCCCTGGAAGCAACACAGAGTCAAGGGAGCCCCACTCCCAGCCAAGGGAAGTGGTGAGTGAATGTGCAACCCTGAGAAACCATGCTTCTCCCACAGATCTTTGCAACACACAGATCAGGGGAGCTCAATGTGAGCCCACACCATCAGGGCCTTAGGTTCAACACGCAGAGCTGTGTGGAGTCTCGGCAGAGCAGCTGCTCAGGCACACACAGAGACCCAGGAGCTTTACACGCTCTGGCCTCAGGATCCCTAATAAAAGGTGTATACAACTGAGGCGATTTGGGAGGTCTGTGCATACCCCAAGGAAGGGGGCTGAATCCAGAGGGCTGAGCAGCATCAGCCTGTGGGCCCCACTTTCATAGCACCTTGCAAGATAAAACCCACTGGCTTGGAATTCCAGCAAGCCACCAGCAACAGGATGGAGCCTGCCTGAGACAAGAAGGAACCCCCGGGGGAGGGGCGGTTGCCATCTCTGCTGTTTGGTCTACTTGGCCGTTCTGAAAAGCTGGCTTTGGAGAGTACAGACAGACCAGATGAAGAGGGTCTCCCCAGCACAGCACAGCTGCTTTGCCAGAACCTAGCCAGACTGCTTCTTTAAGGAGGACCCCGAACCATTCCTCCTCACTGGGCAGAACTTCCCACCTGGGGCATCCAGCCATTGTGACCTGCCCATATACTACAAACACAGCTCTGATCTCAACCACTGCCTTGGTTGTTTGGATGACTCATCCATTCCAGCCTGCAGGCTTTGGAGAGTACAAGCTGACAGGTGCAGAGGCAGCTGCCCAGCACAACCTAACAGTTTTGTTGAGGCATGGTCAGACTGCTTCTTTACACAGGACCCCGATCCACTTCTCCTAAGGCATTGATCCTCCCAGCGGGGGCCTCCAGCCCTCCCTGCCCATGTTCTATGGCTGACAGAGTTCTAACTTCTCCTTGGGATGGAGTGCCTGAGGGATGGGGCAGGCTGCCACCTTGGCTATTTGGGCATCTCAGCTGATTCAACCTGTGGGTGTTGCAGAACCCAAACCAATCGGGGACTGAAGGGATTCCCCAATACAGCACAGTTGCTCTACCAAAAAGCAGCCAGCCTGCTTCTTTAAGCAGATCCCTGATCCCATTCCTCCTGACTAGGGGAGACCTCCCAACTAGGGTCTCCAGCCACTTCCTACAGGCACATTTGGGCTGGCAACATGTCAGCACCCTCTGGGGTGGAGGAGCTTCCAGAGGAAGGGAGGGGCAGGCTGTCATCTTCACTGTTTTGCAGCCTTCATTGGTGATGCCTCCAGGTAGGGGAAAACCGAGGTCATTAGGGTCCGAATGGACAGCCAGAAAACTGCAGCAGCCCTATGGAAGAGTGGCCAGACGGTTAAAAGAAAAACAAACAAACAACAACAACATTAAAGGCCCACAAAATCCTCATCCAAAGGTCAGCAACTTTAAAGATCAAAAGTAGATACACTCACAAAAATGAGAAAGAATCAACACCAAAATGCTGAAAACTCAAAAGCCACAGTGTTCCTATCCCTTCAAATGAGTGCAGCACCTCTCCAGCAAGGGGTCAGAACTGGGCTGAGGCTGATATGGCTGAAATGACAGAAGTAGGCTTCAGAATGTGGATAAAAACAAACTTCACTCAGCTAAAGAAGCATGTTGTAACCCAATGCAAAGAAACAAAGGATCATGATATAACAATGCAGGAGCTGACAGCCAAAATATCCAGTATAGAGAGGAACATAACTGACCTGAAAAACACACTATAAAAACTTCACAATGCAATCAGAAGTATTAATAGAAGAACAGAACAAGTAGAGGAAAGAATCTCAGGGCTTAAAGACTATCTTTCTGTAATAAGCAAGCAGACAAGAATAGATTAAAAAAAAAGAATGAAAGGAATGAAAAACCTTCTGAGAAGTATGAGATTATGTAAAGAGACCTAATCTACAACTGACTGGGGTACCTGAAAGAGACGGGAGTGGGGGAATGGAATCAATTTGTAAAGCATACTCAAGATATCTTCCAGGAGACCTTCCCCAGCCTAGCAATATAGGCCAATATTCACATACAGGAAATACAGAGAACTCCATTAAAATACTCCATGAGAAGATCATCCCCAAGACTCATAATCATCAGATTCTCCAAGGTTGAAATGAAATAAAAAATGTTAAGGGCAGCCAGAGAGAAGAACCATGTCACCTACAGAGGAAAGACCAGCAGACTAACAGTCAACCTCTCAGCAGGAACCCTACAAGCCAGAAGAGATTGGGGGGCAATATTCAACATTCTGAAACAAAATAATTTCCAACATAGAATTTCATATCCAGCCAAACAAAGCTTCATGAGTGAAGGAGAAATAAAATATTCTTCAGACAAGCAAATGATAAGGGAATTTGTTACCACCAGACCTGCCTTACAAGAGCTCCTGAAGGAAGCTAAATGTGGAAAGGAAAAACTGTTACCAGCTACTACAAAAACACACTGAAGAACATAGACCAGTGACGCTATGAAGCAATCACATAAACAAGTCTGCAGAATAACCAGCTAGCACTATGATGGTGAGATTAAAGTCACACATGACAATACTAACCTTAAATGTAAATGGGCTAAATGTACTAATTAAAAGACACAGAATGGCAAGCTGGATAAAGAACCAGGATCCATTGGTATGCTGTTTTCAAAAGACCCATCTCACATGCAAAAACACATATAGGTTCAAAATAAAGGGAAAGAGAAAAATTTACCAAGCAAATGGAAAACAGAAAAACAACAACAACAAAAAAAAAAAAACCAGGGGTTGCAATTCTAGTTTCTGACAAAACAGACTTTAAACCAACAAAGATCAAAAAAGACAAAGAAGGGCATTACATAAGGGTAAAGTGTTCAATTCAACAATAAGAGCTATTTTATATATATATGTAGAGAACTCTAGTAAAATACTCCACAAGAAGATCATCCCCAAGACTCAGAATCACCCAGATTCATACAGCAAATTCTTAGAGCTCTTCAAAGAGACTTAGACTCTACAAATTCTGCTACTATGGTAATAGTAGGAGAATTTAACACCCCCCCACCCGACAATGTTAGACAGATCATCAGGACAGAAAATTGACAAAGATATTCAGGATTTGAACTCAGCTCTGGATCAGGCAGACCTGACAGATAGCGACAGAACTCTCCACCCCAAAACAACAGAATATACGTTCTCCTTATTGTCACATGGCACTTTCTCTAAAACCGATCACATAATCGGAAGTAAAACACTACTCAGCAAATGTAAAAGAACTGAAATCATAACAGTCTCTCGGATGACAGTGCAACCAAATTAGAACTCAAGATTAAGAAATTCACTCAAAACCATACAACTACATGGAAATTCAACAATCTGCTCCTGAATAACATTTGAGTAAATAATGAAATTAAGGCAGAAATCAAGTTCTTTGAAACTAATGAGAACAAAGATACAATATCCCATCATGTTTGGGACACAGCTAAAGCAGTGTTAAGAGGGAAATTTATAGCACTAAATGCCCACATCTCCTATCTGATTTAAAAGACAACTACCTAAAACAATAATTAAAATCTGTGTGATGGGCATAAATATATAAGATGGAATTTGCATGGCAATAAAAACACAAAAGAGAGTGAGGGAATGACACTCCACAGAAGCAAAGCTTTTATATACTATTGAAATTAGGGCATTATTTTATATGCTACTGAAATTAGGGCATTATTAATCCAAACTAGATTGTTATAAGTTGCGATGTTAATTGTATTCCCCAAGGAAACCCTAAAGGAAGGAGCTTTAAAGAATCTGTGGTAGAGATGGTTTAGTTAAATCTAGCAAAGCCTCACTAGTAAAACCAATATGCATTGGTTTTAGTGAGGTTTTGCTTTAGTGAGGCTTTGCTAGATTTAACTAAATCATTTCTTTCCTGAAGAAGGAAAATTATTCATTGAAGGTGTAATTTTTATTAATTTCCCAACATACATTAATTTGAAGGGCAAATTTCTCAACATACAGTTATTTGAAGGGCAAATTCTTTTATTTACTTTAGATTTAGGGTCTGCTATGTTTCAGACACTGATGCTGCAAAACAGAGGCTTACCTGAATCTGTCCTAATGAAGAGCTTCTCTCATGGACCCTGTAATTCCTACCAAGCTCCCTATTTCTGTTATTTTAATTTCCTAATGAGCCAAGGTCTCCCTTGGCAGTTTCTCTTATTAACCATCTTCATATCCAATCTAATTTGTGTATTAATTAGCTCAATAAATACGTGTTGAGTTCCTGTTATATGCCATTCATTGAAAATAGAATGAAGTTTTGCCCTCCTGGCTTCAGGGAGCATACATGTAATGTGTAATATAATGAAGTATAAACAATGTAATGGCAGGAGGTGAATGTGCCAGGAAGAAAAGCAAAACCAGGGCATGGGGAGGGGATGCTTTTAAAATAAGGTGGTCAGGCTTTACAGAGTAGCTGGCTGAATAGGAACAGCTCCAGGCTGCAGCTCCCAGTGAGACAGACACAGATGGCAGGTAATTTCTGCATTTCCAACTGAGGTACATGGTTCATCTCATTGGGACTGGTTGGACAGTGGGTGCAGCCCAAGGAGGGTGAGCTGAAGTAAGGTGGGGTGTCGTTTCACCCAGGAAGTGCAAGGGTTTGGAGAACTCCCTCTCCCACCCAAGGGAAGCCAGATACTCCAGCTCAGATACTGCACTTTTCCCACAGTCTTCACAACTGGCAGACCAGGAGATTCCCTCCAGTGCCTACGCTACCAGGGCCCTGGGTTTCCAGCACAAAACTGGGCAGCTGTTTGGGCAGACACTGACCTAGCCACAGTAGTTTTTTTTTTTTTTTTTTTTCATACCCCAGCGGCACCTGGAAAGGCAGTGAGACAGAACCATTCACTCCCCTGTAAAGAGGGCTGAAGGCAGAGAGCCAAGTGGTCTAACTCAGTGGGTCCCACCCCCACAGAGCCCAGCAAGCTAAGATCCACTGGCTTGAAATTCTCGCAGCCAGCACAGCAGTCTGAGCTTGACCTGGGACACTCGAGCTTGGTGTAGGGAGGGGCATCTGCCATTGGTGAGGCGTGGGTAGGTGGTTTTACTATCACAGTTTAAACAAAGCTGCTGGGAAATTTGAACTGGGCAGAGCCCACCACCACTCAGCAAGTCCCCTGTGGTCAGACTGCCTCTCTAGATTCCTCCTCTCTGGTCAGGGCATCTCTGAAAAAAAGGCAGCAGCCCCAGTCAGTGACTTATAGATAAGACCCCCACCTCCCTGGACAGAGCACCTGGGTGAAGGGGCAGTTGTGGGCGCAGCTTTAGCAGACTTAAATGTCCCTGCCTGACAGCTCCGAAGGGAGCAGCGGATCTTCCAGCAGTGTTCAAGCTCTGATAAAGGACAGACTGCCTTCTCAAGTGAGTCCTTGAGCCCCATGTATCCTGACTGGGAGACACCTCCCAGTAAGGGCCAACAGACACCTCATATAGGAGAGCTTTGGCTGGCATCTAGCAGGTGACCCTCTGGGACGAAGCTTCCAGAGGAAGGAACAGGCAGAAATATTTGCTGTTCTGCAGCCTCCACTGGTGATACCCAGGAAACAGGGTCCGGAGTGGACCTCCAGCAAACTCCAGCAGACCTGCAGCAGAGGGGCCTGACTGTTAGAAGGAAAACAAACAAACATAAAGGAATATTATCAACATCAACAAAAAGCACATCCACTCAGAGGTCCCCTCCAAAGGTCACCAACTTCAAAGACCAAAAATAGATAAATCCATGAAGATGGGGAGAAACCAGTGCAAAAAGGATGAAAATTCCAAAAACCAGAATGCCTCTTCTCATCCAAAGGATCACAGTTCCTCACCACCAATGGAACGAAACTGGACAGAGAATGAATTTGACAAATTGACAGAAGTAGGCTTCAGAAGGTGGGTAATAACAAACTCCTCCAATCTAAAGGAGCATGTTCTAACCCAATGCAAGGAAGCTAAGAACCTTGAAAAACGGTTAGACGAATTGCCAACTAGAATGACCAGTTTAGAGAAGAACATAAATGACATGATAGAGCTGAAAAACACAGCAGGAGAACTTCATGAAACATACACAAGTATCAATAGCCAAATCAATCAAGCAGAAGAAAGGATATCAGAGACTGAACATCAACTCAATGAAATAAAGTGAGAAGATAAGATTAGAGAAAAAGGAGGGAAAAGAAACAAACAAAGCCTCCAAGACATATGGGACTATATGAAAAGACCAAATCTATGTTTGATTGGTGTACGTGAAAGTGGCGGGGAGAATGGAGCCAAGTTGGAAAACACTCTTCAGAATATTATCCAGGAGAACTTCCCCAATCTAGCAAGGCAGGCCAACATTCAAATTCAGGAAACACAGAGAACATCACAAAGATACTCCTCCAGAAGAGCAACCCCAAAACACATAATCATCAGATTCACCAGGGTTGAAATGAAGTTAAAAATGCTAAGGGCAGCCAGAGAAAAAGGTCAAGTTACCCACGAAGGGAAGCCCATCAGACTCACAGCAGACCTCTTGGCAGAAACCCTACAAGCCAGAAGAGAGTGAGGGCCAATATTAATATTCTTTAAAAAAATAATTTTCAACCCAGAATTTCATATCCAGCCAAACTAAGCTTCATAAGTGAAGGAGAAATAAAATCGTTTACAGGCAAGCAACTGCTGAGAGATTTTGTCGCCCCTGGCCCTGCCTTACAAGAGCTCCTGAAGGAAGCACTAAACATGGAAAAGAATAACCAATACCAGGCACTGCAAAAACATACTAAATTATAAAGAGCATCGTTGCTACAAAGATGCTGCATCAATTAACAGGCAAAATAACCAGCTAGCATCATAATGGCAATATCAAATTCACACATAACAATATTAACCTTAAATGTAAACTGGCTAAATGTCCCAATTAAAAGACACAAACTGGAAAATTGGATAAAGAGTCAAAGCCCATCGGTGTGCTATATTCAGGAAACCCATCTCACATGCAAAGACACACATAGGCTCAAAATAAAAGAATGGAGGAATATTTACCAAGCAAATGGAAAGAAAAAAAAAAGCAGGAGTTGCAATCCTAGTCACTGATAAAACAGACTTTAAACCAACAAAGATGAACAGAGACAAAGAAGGGCATTACACAGTGGTAAAGGGATCAATACAACAAGAAGAGCTAACTATTCTAAATATATATTCATTCAATAGAGGAGTACCCAGATTCATAAAACAAGTTCTTAGAGACCTACAAAAAGACTTAGACGCCCACACAATAATAGTGGGAGACTTAAACACCCCACTGTCAATATTAGACAGATCAATGAGACAGAAAATTACAAGGATATCCAGAACTTGAACTCAGCTCTGGACCAAGTGAACCTAATAGACAACTACAGAACTCTCCACCCCAAATTAACAGAATGTACATTCTTCTTAGCACAACATGGCACTTTTTCTAAAATTGACCACATAATTGGAAGTAAAACACTCCTCAGCAAATGCAAAAGAACAGAAATCATAACAAACAGTCTCTTACACCACAGTGCGATCAAATTAGAACTCAGTTTTAAGAAACTCACTCAAAACTGCACAACCACATGAAAACTGAACAATGTGCTCCTAAATGACTACTGGGTAAATAATGAAATTAAGGCAGACATAAAGATGTTCTTTAAGACCAAAGAGAACAAAGACACAACCTACCAGAATCTCTGGGACACATTTGAAGCAGCGTCTAGTGGGAAATTTATAGCACTAAATGTCCACAAGAGAAAACGAGAAAGATCTAAAATCGACACCCTATCATCAAAATTGAAAGAGCTAGAAGAGCAAGATCAAAAAAACTCAAAAGCTAGCAGAAGACAAAAAACAACTAAGATCAGAGCAGAAATGAAGGAGATAGAGACACAATAAACCCTCAAAAAAAATCATTAAATCCAGGAGCCGGTTTTTTTGAAAAGATCAACAAAACAGATAGACTGCTAGCCAGACTAATAAAGAAGAAAAGAGAGAAGAATCAAATAGACATAATAAAAAAACGATGAAGGGGATATCACCACCGATCCCACAGAAATACAAACTACCATTAGAGAATACTATAAATACCTCTACACAAATAAACTAGAAAATCTAGAAGAACTGGATAAATTTCTGGACACTTACACCCTCCCAGGACAAACCACGAAGATGTCAAATCCCTGAATAGACCAATAGCAAGTTCTGAATTTGAGACAGTAATTAATAGCTTACCAACCAAAAAAAGTCCAGGACCACATGGGTTCACAGCCAAATTCTACCAAAGGTACAAAGAGGAGCTGGTACCATCCTTCTGAAACTATTCCAAACAATAGAAAAAGAGGGAATCCTCCCTAACTCATTTTATGAGACCAACATCATCCTGTTACCAAAACCTGGCAGAGACACAACTAAAAAGGAAAATTTCAGTCTGATGAAAATTGATGCAAAAATCCTCAACAAAATACTGGCAAACAGAATCCAGCAGCACATCAAAAAGCGTATCCATCACAATCAAGTCGGCTTCATCCCAGGGATACAAGGCTGGTTCAACATATGCAAATCATTCAACATAATCTATCACATAAACAGAACCAAAGACAAAAACCACATGATTATCTCAATAGATGCAGAAAAGGCCTTCAACAAAATGCAACAGCCCTTCATGCTAAAAATTCTCAATAAACTAGATATTGATGGAACGTATCTCAAAATGATAAGAGCTAATTATGACAAACCCACAGCCAATATCATACTGAATGGGCAAAAACTGGAAGCATTCCCTTTGAAAACTGGCACATGACAAGGATGCCCTTTCTCGCCACTCCTATCCAACACAGTATTGGAAGTTCTGGCCAGGGTAATCAGGGAAGAGAAAGAAATAAAGGGTGTTCAGTTAGGAAAAGAGGAAGTCAAATTGTCTCTGTTTGCAGATGTCATGATTGTATATTTAGAAAATCCCATCGTCTCAGCCCAAAATCTCCTTAAGCTAATTAGCAACTTCAGCAAAGTCTCAGGATACAAAAATCAATGTGCAAAAATCACAAGCATTTCTATACACCAATAACAGACAAACAGTCAAATCATGAGTGAACTCCCATTCACAATTGCTACAAAGAGAAAAAATTACCTAGGAATACAACTTACAAGGGATGTAAAGGACCTCTTCAATGAGAACTACAAACCACTGCTCAAAGAAATAAGACAGGACACAAACAAATAGAAACACATTCCATGCTCTTAGATAGGAAGAATCAATATTGTGAAAATGGCCAAAGTAATTTATAGATTCAATGCTATCCCCATCAAGCTACCATTGACTTTCTTCATACACTTGGAAAAAACTACTTTAAATTTCATATAGAACAAAAAAAGAGCCTGCATAGCCAAGACAATTCTAAGCAAAAATAATAAAGTTGGAGGCACCATGCTACCTGACTTCAAACTACACTACAAGGCTACAGTAACCAAAACAGCATAGTATTGGTTAACAAAACAGATATATAGATATATAAAACAGATATATAGACCAATGGAACAGAACAGAGGCCCTAGAAATAAAGTCATATATCTACAGTCTTCTGATCTTTGACAAACCTGATGAAAACAAGCTATGGGGAAAGGAGTCCCTATTTAATAAATGGTGTTGGGAGAACTGGCTAGCCATATGCAGAAAGCTGAAACTGGATCCCTTCCTTACACCTTACACAAAAGTTAACTCAAAAATGGACTAAAGACTTAAACATAAGACCTAGAACCGTAAAAACCCTAGAAGAAAACCTAGGCAATACCACTCAGGACATAGGCATAGGGAAAGACTTCATGACTAAAACACCAAAAGCAATGGCAACAAAAGCCAAAATAGACAAATGGGATCTAATTAAACTAAAGAGCCTCTGCACAGCAAAAGAAGCTATCACCAGAGTCAACAGGTAACCTACAAAATGGGAGGGAAGTTTTGCAATCTATCCATTTGGCAAACAGCTAACATCCAGAATCTACAAAGAGCTTAAACAAATTTACAATAAAAAAAAATCAAAAAGTGGGCAAAGGGTATGAACAGACACTTCTCAAAAGAAGACATTTATGCAGCCAACAAACATATTTTAAAAAAGCTCATCACCACCGGTCATTAGAGAAAGGCAAATCAAAACCACAATAAAATACCACCTCACGCCAGTTAGAATGGCAATCATTAAAGAGGCAGGAAACAACAGATGCTGGAGAGGATGTGGTGAAATAGGAACACTTTTACACTGTTGGTGGGAGTGTAAATTAGTTCAACCACTGTGGAAGATAGTAGATAGTGTGGCAATTCCTCAAGGATCTAGGACAAGAAATACCATTTGACCCAGCAATCCCATTACTGGGTATATACCCAAAGGATTACAAATCATTCTAATATTAAGACATATGTACACATATGCTTATTGTGGCACTGTTCACAATTGCAAAGACTTAGAACCAACCCAAATGCCCATCAATGATATACTGGATAAAGAAAATGTGGCACATATACTCATGGAATAGTATGCCGCCATAAAAAAGCATAAGTTCATGTCCTTTGTAGGGACATGGATGAAGCTGGAAATCATCATTCTCAGCAAACTGACACAAGAACAGAAAACCAAAAACTACATGTTCTCACTCATAAGTGGGAGTTGAACAAAGAGGACACATGGCCACATGGAGGGGAACATCATACACCAGGGCCTGTTGGGGGGAGCTAGGGGAGAGATAGTAGGAGGTGGGGGGCTGGGGAGGGATAGCATTAGGAGAAATACCTAACGTAGATGACTGGATGATGGGTGCAGCAAACCACCATAACACATGTATACCTAAGTAACAAACCAGCACGTTCTGCACATGTACCCCAGAACTTAAAGTGTATATATATATATATATATATATATAAAACTTTACAGAGAATATATATTTATATATATATATATATATATATATATATATATATATATATATGATAAGGTGGTCAGGAAAACTTTTTAAGAAGGTGACACATGAGCAGAGATCTAAATAAAATGCAAAGATGTGGGGGAAAGAGGTCCAGGAAGAAGGAACAATTACAAAAGCTGAGCAGGAGTGAGCTAGGCCTGCCTTAGGATTCGTAAGAAGGCCAGTGTGAGTGCAGTTTCTTCTTTGAACTTGTCCTGAATTCACCCTGCCTCTTCATGCTTCCTACCACAACACATATCCTTACTTGTTTCATTCAAATCTATGTTACTACAGTTATCTTCTAAAGGTTTCTCTCACTCCAATTCTGTGTCTCCCATTCAATGGATTTCTCCCCATCCTATCATTCTGGAAAACCCCATTGCCAGAATGACTTTTCCAAAGCAATTCTATCATATCATTTTGCAACCGAGAAGTTCCAATGACTCCCTATTGCTGTGAGTCCCCCAGTGACTTCACAGGCATCTCTGTTTCCTATGTCTCAGTCACGTCTCTAGTCACCATGCATAAACCCCTAATGCACAAAAACCAGGTCTCTGCTCTCACAGAACTTATGTTCTTGAGAGATAAGACAGACAATAAACAAGTAAACAAGTAAATATCAAGATAATTGCAGATAATGGTAAGTGCCTGGAAGAAACCAGATAGAGAAATACTGATGGAGGAGGTAACCTGAAGTGTTATGAGGTGATCTGGAAAATCTGGGGCCAAAATCTGTTCTAGAAGAGGAAACAGCAGGTGCCAGGGCCCTAAGGCAGAAATCATATCATCTGGGAAGTCTTCCCCAGCATACCAGGGAAGCAAGCTGCTTCTCTTGTGAGTGACTAAGTCACAGTGTCCATGCTTCTATTTGATACTTGCCAAAATTATCAAGTTTCTCTCTCTCTGATAGACTATGAGGTTGTTGACTATAGGAACCCTATTTAATTCATGTTAGCTAGAGTACCGTAAGTCATTGATAAAAATTTGTGGAACTGAATTGAATGAAGCTTTGTGTCCTAATCTGGAAGGTGGAGTCATCCATTAATTGACCTCTAATCTAACATTAGCTCACACTCCTGGATCTAGTTAAGCCAACATCCTCACTGCTCTTGTCCTCTCTGGGTAAAACTTGGGAAAGTTTACAAACTTTAATAAATCAGTATCACATGCATGTAAAATTTTAGAACACAAATTATTATTTGCCCAGTTAGAATAACTGACCTTTCAAGAATTAACCTATTTTAACTCCAAGATTGCATTAGTCAACTGCCTCTTTCAAAATAATTTAGACTTGTGATTATCAAATTACTGTTGATAATGATGATGCTATATCCTGATTTAGTTGTTTTTGTTTAAGGATGTTTGTTGAAAGACTGTCACTAAATCATTCATTCAATTAATATTTTTAGGTACTTCATGTGCCAAGTATAGTACCTGTCCCTGAATATGTAAAAGTGAATAAAATGAACATGTTCTATTGCCTTCGTGGAGTTTCTAATCTTGTCAGGGACACAGGTAAGAAGCAAGAACAAGAATATATAATTATAGCTTACAATACATGCTATTAAAGACACAAACAGTGCACAGGACAGAAAATACCGGGGAAGACCTTTGCCTAGGGTTGTCAGGGAAAGCCTCTCTGACGAAGTGACATTTGAGCCTAGACTCAGCCATACAAAAAAGAAATGGGTCACACAGCCTTTAATAAATTCTAAATAATTTGTGTAATTCTGACAGGTAGTTCACAACGACCTGTGACCATTATGCTTTTCTATGTTCATAGAAAAAAGATTTTTTTTGGCTTTATCTTACAACCAATGAGAATTCATGATATGTTTAGTATATTAGATTTAGAATACTTACCAAGGAGGTGCTCTGTTCTTTATCTTCCTGGAGCATGTTCTTTGTTACTCATTCAAGCTGGTTTGAGTGACAGCATTTATAGTTGTGTCTCCTAATGACATTGATCTCACCGAGTGTTCCAAGTATGCAGGCTTCTGTGGGCTCACATTGGTCCAGTCCCTCAGCCACATATCATAAACGCTTTAGGTTATGCAGCTCATCTGGTTGGAATGTGGTGTCTGTGGAACATCTGGGAGGTATTTGGATTTGAGTCTGGTGACAGCATCAGCTGCGTTCCACCCCTGACCAGCACCTTCACAGCTTTGTGCGGCAGAGCCTATGGGGAACCACAGGGAGTGGAAGTTCATCAGGCCGAGTCCTTCGCAACCTCACAGAGGCACTACAGGAGGGCACCTAGGGATTGTATTAATTGGTTCATTCAGAAGTGGCTCCACTGATCTTCTCAGAAGCAGGACAAAGGTAACTCAGAAGCATGAGAGGCATGCAACCACTGCTGACGGCTGTGCCTGACCTCAGAGGGCTCTGCTGAGCGCAGATGTTTATGTAACAACTCCTCAAGGCTAGGCGCACCCAACCTGGACAAGGAAATCAATGTGAATTCCAATGACCAAAAACAAATGCCAGGGATCCTCCCTGAGTTTCTGAAGGGAATGTGTGCATACTATTAAAGAGAAGGACAACCAGATAGTCACGGGGCTGGACTTCCTTCACAGAGATTATTGATCTAGTTTTAAGCAATTTGAGGTGCTGGAAGCAGGAGCAACACATTTAGGATTGTTAGACCAGGGGTCCCCAGCCTCTGGGCCATGAACTAATACCAGTCCGTGGCCTGTTAGGAACTGGGCTGCACAGCAGGAGGAGAGTGGTGGGCAAGCAAGCAAAGCATCTTCTGTATTTACAGCCACTCCCCATCACCTGCATCACTGTGTGAGCTCCGCCTCCTGTCAGATCAGCTGCGGCGTTAGATTCCCACAGGAGCACGAGCCCTGTTGTGAAGTGTACATGTGCAGGATCTAGGTTGCCCCGCTCCTTATGAGAATCTAATGCCTGATGATCTGTCACCGTCTCCCATCACCCCCAGGTGGGACTGTCTAGTTGCAGAAAAACAAGCTTAGGCGTCCCACTGATGCTACATTATGGTGAGTTGTATAATTATTTCATTATAAATTACAATGTAATAATAATAGAAATAAAGTGCACAATCTACCCAGTGCACTTGAATCATCCTGAAAGCATCCCCCCACCCACCCCAGTCTGTGGAAAAGTTGTTTACATGAAACCAGTTCCTGGTGCCAAAAAGGTTGGGGACTGCTGTGTGAGATGACTGTCAATTTACAATTTATCAAATAAAACAAAGCATGTCTACTCCGGCCTGCCAACGGTGAGGTAATGGCTGCACTAACGAGACCTCAATAGGGGGTCAGGGAGCGAGACTCCAAGCAGGTCCGAATGACCCGGACGAATGAATGGCCACTGCATTTCTGTTCAGAGGAGTATTTACCACTGGGGAAACAGCTGCTTGGTTTGAGAACTAAGCTCAAATAAGGACCTTAGATATAAATCTATTATTGTTATGGGAACCTGTAATGCCCAGAAGCATCTCTCACCAAAGTTGGATTCATTCCTTTATTCTTTCATGTACCAATATTTGTTGAGCAGCTACTGTGTTCCAGATACTATTGTTGGGTCCCCAGTGACCTCAAGGGAAACACAAGAAGTCCCTCCTTTCACAGGGCTCACCTTCTAGTGGTGTGGGGCTGGGGGAGACAGAAAATAAACTAACTAATAAGCAAGTGCTATGAAAAGCAATAAAGCCGGTAAGAAGAGGGGAAAGCTGTGGGGTCATGAGAAGGGGCCTTAAGAGAAACCCTGTTTAAGGGCTATTTTATATAGAGTGATCCAGAAAGGCCTCTCTGAGAAGTGTGGGGCTTACATTGCTCAGGGAGTTCAAAGTAAGCCATGGGAAGATGCTGGGGAAAGAGCTCCAGCAGAAGTGCAGAAGCAAATGGGCGGGAGTGTTCTTGGCACAGTCAGGGAGCAGCGACAACACCATGTGGCCGAGACGAGCAGGTGGAGCAAACGGTGAGAGAATTGTAAGAAATGAGACCAACACTGTAAGCAGGGAGCAGACTGCATGGGGCCTTGTAAGCCTCACACAAGGCTTACTGGGATATGACTGGATGTAAAGCCTCGGAAGAATTTTGAGCAGTGAAGCAATGGTATCTAACTTTGACTTTATAGAGATCATCCTAATTGTGTATCCAAAATATAGTGGAAGCAGGAATAGCTCAGGAAGGAGACTAGGGTGGCCGACTATTAGCACATGAACACGAGCTTTGCCATCCACACTGAGAACCTCAGGTCAAGTTGAGTCAACAATGAATTTCTTGCATTAGAATTAAAAACTGCAAAAAGCCCGTGGTGTAGAAAAGTCATCTACAGTAGCCATCCACTAGCTACCTGTGGCTACCGAGAAATTTGAGAGCAGCTAGTTCTAATTGAGGTGCTCTTTAAAAATGGTACACTGGATTTTGACTTAGTATCCTCCCAACAAAAAAAGCCAAAACAAAAACCAGACTGTAAAGTATCTCATTAATCATTTTTATGCTGATTACATGCTGAAGTGATAATGCTTAGAACATACTGGGATCAGCCAAACAAGCTCGAAACTCATTTCATCTATTTCTTTCTATTTTAAAAAATGTGGCTACTAAAAAATTTCAATCACATATGTGGCTCACATATTTCTGTTGGACAACACTGGTATTATAAACTGAATTATACAAAGAAATTCTTTGTTATTTCAAGACTTACTGAAAATTTTTCTAAAATGTATTGCTCATTTCCTGATTTTAATAAACAAAGTGGTACAAAACATAGCTAATGTAATTGAGTTTCCTTTGATTAATGTGCTGAAAGTGTGAATGATTCTGCATCATCAAAGCTCTGTTCTAAGCACTTCTCAGTGGCCCTGTTGTCTTCAAGATAGTAACAGCGACTCTTTTATGCTGGCTCTGTCCTTGAAGGAGGCCCTGACTTGGGATCTTCTGCCCCACAGGTACAGAGCATGGGCTTTATAAATTTCCTGGCTGAAATCTTAGGGACACATTTCTCAAAAGTTGACATGAGAACAATGGCTATCCAGAAAGACAGGCTTTTCTGTGTCATTGTGGTCTGGCCTCTTGCTAATTCAGCTTTTCACCTTCCAAAGGTATCTACGTCATGAGTTGAGCCCCAAACCAAGGGCAGTCAATGAAAGCTACAGGGTGGAGGGCACAAGGGCCAAGGGATTCTAAAGGCCAATAACGTCAGCACACAGGAGAGGCTGTGGTGTTGGGAATGTTCTGAGGAGCCCTCGCAGAGACGCAGAGTAAATCTATCTTAGATGGCATCTCTCTCAATCCCATAGTGACTTCCCCACTTCATTACCCACAATGATCAAGCTCTAGAGAGACAAGTTAAACAGCTCAATTTCACTAAAGATGGCCATACACACTCAAAGGGCAATTTACTAATTTATAGGACGAAACAAATTGCCAGGGATCGGAGTGTTTGGATCAGAGAACAATTTCACTCGTCTCTCCGTGGGAGAGGCTGCTTGGGAGAGCAAATCATCCATAAAGGAGATTGCTTGACAGGCAAAGGTGGCGGATGGTGGAAATAAAATGGCATTCCAAACATTTCAAAGAGGGAGAAATGGGCACCTTCCAAAGAGTTACACTGTAAAGTCAAGTCACCCAATGGGTCAGAGAAGAGCCATTTGTGTTCGTTGACTTGGAGTGAATACTCAAGAAGTATCTCTTGCCTGCGTGCATATCTAATCTAGGAATCACTGGACAAAATGATTCCCAGGTTAGAGTAAGACTCGACTGAAGTATTAACATATTTCATGTACTGTATTCATCACCCATAGAAGCATAAAAAAGGGGGAATTTCAGAAACAACTTTTGGCCATTTACTCCATCCCAAGAGACTAGGGGATATCCTGCCTGGAGGCAGCTGTCCCAGAACAGCCTCTGGAGGCCCATGAGGGCTTAGAGATCCCAGCTGTGGAGGACACATTCAGCTGTCAGAGCCTGAGCCGTCCAGCATCTCCGTCCTAGAACTATGTTCCCTGGTGCCAATTCCAGCATTGCTAAGCTGATAACCGGGCTTTCTGTGCAGGTTTTCAATGGGAGAAACTATGCTAGAGAGCTTGGTTTGATCTAGTCCACCTAAGAGTTACATTTTTCCATTGTGCCACATTAATTGGATTTATGGTTGGAGACAGCTGTCTCTTATGACTGTTTAAGCCTGGAGTTTGTTCACATAATGAAGCACATAAATAAATTGCATTCCCAAGTCCACAAGACTTACTCAGGTGGCACATTCGCTAAGCTGAGCCCCTGTACCCCTTCTTTTGAAACCCCCTTGTGTTACTGAATCCCACTACCTTTCAGTAAAGTCTTCAGCAGTGAGCACAATGAGTCATGTTCCAGTCTGGCTACATGCCCTGCTTGGAATCTGCCTGTCCAGTCAGCTGATCACAGCCCCATACTTTGCACAGCTGTGTAGACTATAGATCTGGAGAAGGAAAGATGTTGAGGTGAATTTTTGCTTTCCCAAAGACAGCTCCTAACATTTAAAAAAAATATTTCTATTATCAGCCTTTTGGCATATAAAAATATAAAACCGGCATTGTGGTTTATTCATTCATGCATTCAAGAAATATTTATTGAATATCTGCTATATTTCAAGCCCTGTTCTAACAGCTGGGGGCAAATGTAAGTGAATAAAACACCCAAAGATATCTACTCTCAAGAAATTTATAGTCTAGGAGGCAGGCAAGGAAGAGACAATCAACACAATTTTCTTCAAAATGACTATGTAGTATTTTGGTAGGAGATAAGTGTTACTTAAAATAAAATTAAAAATTGAATAAAGAGAATTGGAAGTGCTTGACAAGCAGATTGTAGAACTAGAAGGCTGCAGTGGGCTCTGTCTGGCTTATTTCCACTTTCAGCACAGGCACAGGACAGCAAACAGGTAACTGACACGCTTTTTTTTTTTTTTTTTTTTGAGATGGAGTCTCATTCAGTCTCCCAGGCTGGGGTCCAGCGGCACACTCTCGGCTCACTGCAATCTCTGCCTCTTGGGTTCAAGTGTTTCTCCTGCCTCAGCCTCCTGAGTAGCTGGGACTACAGGTGCGTGCCACCACACTCAGCTAATTTTTTATAATTTTAGTAGAGACAGGGTTTCATTGCATTAGCCAGGATGGTCTCGATCTCCTAACCTTATGATCCACCCACCTCGGCCTCCCAGAGTGCTGGGGTTACAGGCATGAGCCACTGTGCCCAGCCTTGCACACACTTTCTAAGGGCTAGTTTTAAAAACCTACAGACCAGGGAGAAAAGCTGACAAGAGAAGTATGCTAACGACATCTATTCTAAATAGGCCCATTTCAGCTGGGCCCTCATTATGAGCTACTTTGGGACAAATCCCACCGCGACCACCACATGCTGCTTACTGAACTATTGGGTTTTAAAATTTTTTTTAATTTTGCTTTTTAGAGACAGAGTGTCACTTATTGCCCAGGCTAGAGGAGAGTGGCAGAATTGTAGCTCACTGCAGCCTCTAATTCCTGGGCTCAAGAGATCCTCCTGCCTCAGCCTCCAGAGTAGTTGGGACTGCTCAGGAGCCAAGCCACCATACTTGGCTATGTATCTTTTAAAAATGTTTTGCAGAGATGGGGTTTCACTATATTGCCTAGACTGGTTTCAAACTCCTGGCCTTAGGTGATCCTCCTGCCTTGGCCTCCCAAAGCACTAGGACTGCAGGCGTGAGCCACCACATCCAGCCCTGAACTGTTGTTTCTCAGAAGTGCTTTGTCTCTGGCACGTTTATCCGTTTGCCATCTGACAAACCAGCGGGCTCCCCACACCTATGGCCCACTGTTTTCCCTACCTCTTCTCAAAGGGCAGGAAGGGAGAAAGGCTCCCTTCAGCCTCCAAACAAGTCCCTTGATCACCTTCCATAGCAAAAGTCCCTCGGTTTGATGAGGGTTGAAGCTCTGGCTCTTACTCTCCGCACGACTCAGTCTTCAGACCTCGGAGTGCTGACTGATGAAGCTATGCTCCAGGCTATTCTCGCCCCATGCTTTTGAAATCAGTGCCAATCAGCACTTGATAGGATGATTTGGGATGCAAGGTTCTTCCTTCTTCCCATCTCCTATCCATCTACCTGGGTGTTTTTTCTACTTCTTAAAAGATCATAAAGTAAGCTATCACTGACTTTTTCCTTTTGAGTAAAAAAAGCAATGGCTAAAAACATTTAACAGTTATTAAATAAAATTAACAGTGTAGTTATCTAGTGTCTAAACAGCATCAATCAGTTCCTTTCAAAGGAGCTCAAATCAAAAGCAAAACCTTGGTCTCATGCCCTCCAGCTTAGAGTTTGGTGAAGCCGGAATTTAGCCAATGTCTCATAAGGAAAGATGCCTGTCTAGTCCTACAAGGTCATATATTCAGGACCTGTATTTTTATCAACACCATCCAATATTTAGCAGGTCTGAGCTCAGGGCTATACAAAGTTAAACATTCTGAATCTCTTCATTTTTGTATCCTGCTTACAGAGACTAAGCAAACATGTTTAATAAATAGGCAAGATTAATAAGCACAGAAAAGAAATCAATTAAGGAAGCCAACGTTTTAGTAGAAACAAGGTTACTGTGTTCTTTAAAGGTCTTAAGCCTGGGTTACCTCTGAGCATATCTTGAAACAGATGGCAGCTGGCTTCCACATGGGGCATGAGCTGACCTTACATACTGTGTCGATGGTAAAGGAGAAGAGCCAGCTCTCAGGAACCAAGTCTTAGAGGTACAGGTGCTGGCTGTGGCCTTACTGCTCACTGGGTTGTCCTAGGAGGCAGGTCTTTGTCTCTGAGGCAACTATCCTAACATAAAACCAGATAGAAAGCTCTGATGTCAACACCCTAATATAAAGCCTATTGACAGTAAAGCCTAGGGTGCCTCTGAGCCTTCAGAGTCGCCTGGCACATCTGCCCCAAGCTCAATAGACAGGGACTCTAACTGCCAGGGAGGAACCACTCTGATCCTATGGCAGGGGGCCTTGAGGCTTTCTTTGAAAAACAAAACAACAGAATAACAATCAGCATACAGCGCCCTCCAAAACATTGTAAAAAAGAAGAAAGAGCCACCTGCAGAATACATTCTGTATAATCCCATTTATGGAATAAACAAATATAGAATATCTGCAGAGGCCCCATATGTATGTGTGTATGTACATAGAAAAAGATCTTCAAGGATAGATGTCAAATTCTTAACAGTCTTTTGGAGAGAAGAGTAGAACTGGGGGAGGATGAAGGGGAGAGTTTCCTTTTTTCTATATATTCTTTACTGAAGGTTATATAATAATATATTTATTATTTTTAAAATTAAAATTAATTCAGACACACAACATCATTGCCCATATAGCTATTGGTCCAATCTTGGGACTATTAAAACTTTGTATATTATTATCTTATTTCACCTATCTCAGTTGACTAATTAAAGAGCTTTTATTTCCAGTAACACGTACCATAAAAAACACTTTCCTATGTTATTTAAATTTGGCGAATAGGCAAAAAAAAAAAAAAAAAGCAATATAGGACAGAATTCTTTTCCTTAAAAAAAAAAAGATACAGGATACAGATCCATATTTGCCGATTTTGTTTAGTTACTGGTCAGAGTAATGTGACGTCATAAATAAATATTGAGGCCAGGTGTGGTGGCTCACGCATGTAATCCCAACACTTTGGAGGCAAGATGGGCAGATCACAAGGTCAGGAGTTCGAGACCAGTCTGGCAAACATGGTAAAACCCTGTCTCTACTAAAAATACAAAAATTAGCTGGGCTTGGTGGTGTGTGCCTGTAATCCCAGCTGATTGAGAGGCTGAGGCATGAGAATCACTTGAACCCAGGAGACGGAGGTTACAGTGAGCCAACATCATGCCATTGCACTCCGGCCTGGGCGACAGGAGCAAAACTCTGTCTCAAAAAATAAAAATTGATTAAATAAATAAATATTGAGTACTTAATGAATATGCCAGAAAATGTTTGAATATAGTAAACACATTTTATATGCAGCCTATTAGATGCTATTCTGATTTAGAATTGCTGGAATTTAATGACTGTGCAAAGAGGAAAAAAAGAAACAAGACTTGTTTTGCAACAGTATTTTGAAAAAAAAAATTGAGAATGAATTGTTTATAAATGCCACCATTACATTGTTGAGCAGAATGTACTAGTAATACTTTGTTTTACAAAGCAAACGTAACTCAGCTTTCTTGGGTTTCTTCATGACTTAGCAGAGAGCTAAGACTGCCAGCCAAAGCCACACTTCCTACAAACTAAGAACTGAACACCAACTTCATAACATAAGATCATCCTAGACAGGCACCTATTACTAATAATTGCTGTTGTAATCTTCAGAGCCCCCTTTGAGGTGTCAGGCACCCATCATCTGCAATCCTCACAACCCTGCAAAGTAGGTTTTCTTCTCCTCATTTGAAGAATGATATTTAAAAAAAAAAGAAAAGACAAAGAATTTAAGTAACTTTCCCAGACTTACACAGCTTAGAAGATCCAAAGCTGGGACTCCAAAGTAGGCACGTCTGGTTCTGATGGTAATCCCCCTCCCACTGAGCCTCACCAACACACACCCGCAGCCCTGGGCCATCCGCCAGGTTCCTTGGGACAGCTACCCTGGGTCTAGCTTCGGGTTCTCTCTGGCATCCAAAGCACACTGGACAAATGGCTTTGGCAGGGGTGGAAGGTGGCCTGAGATCGAGTGAGTGACAAGTCAGGTACCCCAGCTGTCTCCAGGCTTGGAACGCAAGCAAAACCATTGCCAGGTTAGTGCCCTTTCTTTCCAACCAGCAATCTTTCAAATCGTTGCTCCAAAAGAAATAGAAAGTAAATGTTTTTTCAGCATGCAGTGAATATTTGGATGACTGCTAATTAATGACATATGTACTTACTCTTAACTTAGCCATTCTAAGATTTCAGAGATCTTCCACAGGGAAATGATTAACAGGTATCCGGTGAGGGCACCCATTTCAGTCAGAGGGAAAGTGAGGGGCTCGCATGAAGTCAGCAGTGGTATTTTTGTGCTGCATTCATTAAAGTCTTATCCGATATCAAAGCCACACCAGGTTTCTCAAACAGAGTGGATTTGTTACAGGAAATTGGTTACAAAAGTCATGGAAATGCTGAGAAACCAGAATGGGCATAGAGGTTCTCGAGAGGAACAAGAGCTGACATCTGCTACCGTCCCAGGGACAGGGGCAACACGAAGAAGTGATGCTACCAGATCCCAGGTGAAGGGCTGCCCAGCTGGGTCTAAGAGGGAGGCACAGTCAGCAATGGACATGCTGACCAGCACAGGGCCTGAGGGTGGGGAAAATGCCCGGGCTTCTCTCTTTCTCTTGTCCTCAGGGTTCTGACAGTTCCTTCCAATGACTGAACTTACCCGAAGCCGGAGGGAAAAGGAGCCTGGGAAGTGGACTTCCCTGACATACAGGGCTGGACAGAGGGAGGCCAGTTATGAATCTGAGGGCAAGCAGGTGAATAATAGCACTATGCTGAGATCAGCAATGTAACAGGGAATCGCTTGCAAATATGGCAAGAGTTGGGCGGGGCAGGGAAAGAAGGATTGGAGGTCTTACTGGGGGCCACTGATCAAGGAGGAGTAGGTAATATGCAAGGACTTCCTCTGTTCATCCCTGGAAAAAGTGATGTTCTCCCCAACATATTATCAAATATATTAAAGCATTTTTAGGAAAGTGAGAAAGAGGCTCCTAAAGCTGTGCTAAAATCCAGGAAGCGTAAATTCCAATGCAGTATCAAAGAATAATGAATGCATGTTCAGTTTGCAAAACAGAAGAATTAGTAGCAGCATAGAACTAACTTCTTGTAGTTTTAACTCATTTTAATGAAGCTGTTTGAGAAAAGACAGAGTTTAACAACTGTCTGAAGAGAAGCAGCCAAACCAGAACAGAGTGGGCCCCAGGCTCCAGGATGGCCGTGGGGTGGAAGGCTGAACATCTCAGCCTCCATGCCTCCGGATCCAGAACTGCAGAGGGCACCACTCACGCTGCAGCTGTGTGAGGCCTTTATGTCCCCAGAGTAAGTAACAATCTGTCAGTTCATTCACTCCACAGAAAGTCATTGAACCCCTGCAATGTATCAGGCAGTATTCTAACTAAGCACTACAGAGAACAAAACTGACAAATAATGCGAATACCTCTGCCCCTCTTGTGAGCCAGAGCACTGCAGTCCGCCCCATCTCGAGAGGGAGGGAGGAAGGGGGTGTCAGAAAGAATACTCAACCCTTCCCTCTGTCATTATTCCTAGTTCTGGTAGACATATTTATGGCAGTAAAACATGTAATAAGGACATACCTGCTTTGTTAATGGCCATAGAACTATAAAGAACGATTATATTTTGCCCCAGATTCTAATTTATTTGGTTCAATTCAACAAACATCTATTATGTGCCTATTCCATGCCTGTTACTGGAACTAGAGATGAACATTTTCTTTAAAAACACTCCCTTCCCCTCAACATAGCAGCAATGGCAAATCCAAGCAACTTCAAACTCAGAAATTGCTCCAGGGACCTTCGTGCTTCGTAGGTTTATGCAGAGGGTGAAGAGTGGTTTTCCCCACAAGGGCCACGCAGTGATGGTACTGTTCAGGGCAACGTGAAGCTGATCTGAGCCAGCCTGGGAACCCTCCAGTCAGTACTTCTGAGGGCTGATGTTCAGCAATAGAGAGCCTTTACAGTTTCTCTTCCAACCTCCCAGGAACAGCCAGGCAGACACGAGACAGGCCCCTGAGCCCCATCTGAGCAGAACAGGAAGTTCTTCTGGCTTCTTGGCTGGGGGGCCTCACAGTCCATCTATCCCTCCCCATCTGGAAGGGGGCAGGGAGTTAAAAAAACGTATTTTTTTTACTTCTAAGTCTGATTTTTCTCCTTTTACACTAATGCTTTGCAAAAAGTGCCTAGGTAAGTTGACTAATTCAGTGGTATAACTTACTTTCTGGTTGATTAATAATTAGGAAAAATACATTGGGATAAATTTCTTGTATAGCAAACTTTTCTTTAAAAACGAGTTTATCTGGTTGATAAGGAAAAAGAAGACTCTATGCGTTTTTCTAGATATTCATTTTCTCCTGGCAATACGCTCAGAACTGCATTTCTGGGACGATATTGTTGTATCTTTAGAGTCCAGATATGTTTCTGTTTCATAAGAGAAAACAAGTCATGTCAAACCTGGACATCCTTCATGTAATATCTCTGCTTCCTGGAATACTAAATTTTTAAAGTAAGCGAGGACTTAAGCAGCCAAGTGTCTCAATTTACTCAGCCACAGGATGTTGGGTATCATGTAGCGATTTGTGCAGACCTCTCCATCTGTTTGTGTTTTCAAGAAAGGACTAGGCCTGCTGGAGTCCTGCTGGGACGTTTCCAGCCTCCATCCCCCACCCTCCACCCTCAAGGGGGCTTGCAGCCTGGGGCTCAGCAGGGCTACTGGGAAGCCACCCTTCCACCCCCTCAGGTCTTGTCCTCTTCACCCACCACATCCCAGGGTTTCCTGCTGCCTCACTCTGAGTGAATTTATACAGAAAAAAAAAAAAGTCTGCCTGGATCTGATCCTCAGCATCACTTTGATCATTATGCTAATCTCAAGTTTTTATTCCGTTCAACACCTAAAGGCATCAGCGAAGTTTTAGGCTTTGTCTGCAAGATCAAACACTGTCATTATTGTCATTGGCTTGAGCAACCGAGTCAAAACATTACCTATCAATGAAACAACTGTCCGGAAGGTGAACTTGAGGGCTGGCTCGGTGTGGGGTTTGTCTGACTCTGGTTTCGTTAAGCTGGAGCAGTTTCACAGGTGTGGGAGGGGCAGATCAGCTTAAGGGACTGTGCACAGTGAGTGCTGGGGTGGGGTGCTAACCTGCTGGGTCATGGCCAAGTGCACTCGAGCCAGACAACCTGCTTTGGGCCCCAGCCCTACCACACCCCAGTGTGTGATCTTGAGCAAGTTATGTTAGTCACTTTTAGTCCCAGTTTTCTCAAGGGTCAAATGGGGAAGGTTATGGCACCTGCTTCCCAGGGTTTTCATGAGCAGTAAATTAGAGAGTCCTCGTGCATGGCAAGCACTCAAAATATTCAAGATGTTATCAGTGACTAAACAATAGTACCCTATGCAGACTACTCACCAAATGCTGGCAAAACAATGGTTTATTTGTGAAGTGTTCAGGCAAAGGGAAACCTACTCATGGAGACAGGTGCTTAGGGAAGGTGGGAAGATTAGAAAGTGGATGCTGGGGGAAACCACCAATACTTGGCCATTATCATCAAGAAGGCTTTGAAGAATGGAGAGGTCCCAGGCTGTTAGTTGAAGGGAAAATTCAGTGAGTTTGCCTGGGAGGATATTATTGGTGATAGGAGAATCCCAGAAAATTGCTTTGTGCCTCACTCTCTGACCTGTCCCCTATTAAGTTCTCTCCTCCCCAAAGCTCTTCCCAGAACAGCACATCCCTGCTGAGGACGGGAAGTGATGAATGCTGATGGCAGGTGCAGAGCCTGTCACACAACCTGTTTCCACCCAGGCTTCTCCTTTGGGCATCACCTACCCTGGCCCGGGTGTGTGACTGCCCTATCAGCGTGCCTGATGAGATGACCCAGCCCTGGGAACTGAGGAGTCACTGGGCACCGACTGCACCGCCAGGCCTCAGTAATGACGGACAGTGCTAAGACTGCCATAACCGTAATTACTGCATGTGTCAATGCTGGACTAAAGCAAACAGACCCACAAGCAAAGGGCCCTAAAATCTGAGTTAATTCCAGTGAAAAGAAACAATCGGTCTGATTTTGGTGTTAAACTCTCATGACCGGTTTATATCTGGATATACTGGACGCTTTGAACAAAGACAGTTTAGAAAGTAGGTACACAGAAACTATGAACTACAATTATTAGAAGAAGATAAATGTCAATTAAAACTTTAAAATAAAATTGGAAAAGTAATTATTCAATATGACTGGCATAGATCTGCTATGATAATAAGCTCTGGCCCAAATGTCCAAGTCTTTAAGTAACAAAGCATAAAATATGAGATCCAGACCACAGGTCCCTTGCCCCGTTTTTACAGAGAGTACAGCTAAACCCCCTGGGAAATCAAATAGCTAGACGCATATGGGCAGCTCATGCGTTCACAT
The DNA here is from genome assembly GCF_009761245.1 of Sapajus apella. Taxonomy (NCBI): domain Eukaryota; kingdom Metazoa; phylum Chordata; class Mammalia; order Primates; family Cebidae; genus Sapajus; species Sapajus apella. The sequence continues at coordinate 7,726,741 of NW_022437004.1, read as the reverse complement.
TTCCTTCCCTTTATGGAAGGAGTGTGTGCCACTTTTCCATGCTTACATTTGATCTTAAGACGTCAGCTATTTCGCATGGCCTCAAACCTCAGTGTGCTTTGCTCCTGGATTAACTGAACCACTTAAACTAAAGGCTTAACTTGTTCCTAATCTTCTCTTTGAAATGCTGACTGGAGAATATTTATTTAGTACCCTGCCCAACAGGTCACAAGCATGTGAGAAAGCCAAGAGCCAGCATGCATCCCTCCTTAGCAACAGAAAAGGCCTGGCTCAGATATCTGGGGATCAGATTTTCAGGAGGCCCATACTGGATACAGCATACAAAAGGCAGAGACCAAAGCAGGGCCAGACATCAGATACTATCAATAAAGTGCTGCGGCTGGAGCTGAAACTGCACTGAAGGAAGCAGTTCTCTTGGGTAATTGAGAGTGGGTGCAGTTCTCTGTGAAGCAGAACGACGGGGTAGCGGCTCTGGCATGCCTGTTGTTATTGTAATTCATCGCGGTATGAGACTGTGAGAAACCACCCTTACCCCACTCAGCTAAAAGGCAGCTGGGACTAAGAATTTACTGGCATTGTTTGATATAATTGGTGTACTATCTCCAGTTACAGCATGATCTTTCTGGCCTATAAAGACACAGTCAAAATGACTTTCTCACATATGGGTACAAAGCTCTCCTTTACCACTCGAGGGATATTCAGAGAGAGCTGGTGAGTATTTGTGGTTCATGCTCATATGATCAATTTCAAACTCCTCTTCATTAGAAAAATAAAATTCTTGACCGGGTGCAGTGGCTCACACCTCTAATCCCAGCACTTTGGGAGGCTGAGGCAGGTGGATCACCTGAGGTCGGGAGTTTGAGACCAGCCTGATCAACATGGAGAAACCCCATCTCTACTAAAAATACATAATTAGCCTGGTGCGGTGGCATGTGCCTGTAATCCCAGCTACTCAGGAGGCTGAGGCAGGAGAATCGCTTGAACCTGGGAGGCGGAGGTTGCAGTAAGCTGAGATCACGCCATTGCACTCCAGCCTGGGCAACAAGAACGAAACTCTGTCTCAACAATAAATAAATAAAAATAATAAAATAAAACAAACTCCTCTCACCTTCCCCAATAACTCTCTAACACACGCACACGCACACAAACACCCTCGTCTCAATCAACTACCATTGCTCCCATGGGTTTTCTTCCTTAATGGCTACTTGTAATGATTATTGTAACCTGGTTGCCAAATGATAAAATGTTTCTGATGGGAAGGAGGAAAAGGGCACAAGGTTATTTTTCCTGGGGTCAGCCTCAGTCATGGGTTCTGCAGACACCGACAGTTTTCTAGGTGACACCCAGGCACTGGTCACCTAACCTGTTCCCAGAGGCAGGCTCTGAGGCTGGTTCCAGGCAACCCTAGATTAGATTTGGGGAAGTGACTGACCATGGAGGAGTCAGGTTGTAGTGGAGACCACCCTACATACCATAGGAGGGAGCTCATCGGCAGAGGCTCTGTGTAGGGCTCTCAAGTAGGAAGAAATCATTGCACAAATAGTCCAGGGAAATAGAAGTTAAATAGGACATTAATTCATAGGTGAGAAAAGGGCTCTGGAATGGCTGATAGATAAGTGGAAGTGATTATGGACTAAACTGACTCATCAGCTCAATTATGCCATAAGCAAGAAGTAGGTCAGAAAGGGCTTTCCTAACATTTATAAGTTGTAATCATGACCCCTATTTGTTAATAAATAATAAGATGCTGGGGAGCGTTTATCTCATGTTGTTGAGGTAAATAATCCGTTTTCAGAAATAGCTTCTTTTTTCCTGTTTTGGAGAGGAAAGCAATCTAGACGTGGAGGAAATCAGTTGGAAACAAAGCAAAAGAAAGATCCCTTTGTTCCTGATTTAGGCCAGGTTTGGCTTAGTTTTCTCTCAGAAAGTCCCCATATTTTGAAGCCAGGAGCTTCAGAGAGGATCAACTTCACCAGGTAGGGAACACAGGAAAAAGGGGCTTGAATCAGTGCAGTGGTTTTCACGGGAAACGTGCATGTGTTAGTGTCACGATTGAGGACAGGCAACATAGCAACATAGGTTGTGGATGTGCACTGTGGAGCTCCACTACTTGTGTTCAAATCCCAGCTCAGCCATTTTCCAGCTGTGCAACTTTGGGCAAGTTACTCAACCTCTCCAGGCTTCTGTTAGCCCATCTGTAAAATATATAGTTCCGGCCAGGGGCGGTGGCTCACGCCTGTAGTCCCAGCACTTTGGGAGGCTGAAGTGGGCGGATCACGAGGTCAAGCAATCGAGACCATCTTGGCCAACATGGTGAAACCCTGTGTCTACTAAAAATACAAAAATTAGCCGGGCGTGGTGGCATGCGACCTGAGGTCCCAGTTACTCGGGAGGCTGAGGCAGGAGAATTGCTTGAACCCAGGAGGTGGAGGTTGCAGTGAACCAAGATCACAAGCTGGTCCACAGAGGAACAGCAGAGAGGAAGAGGAGAGTTTTAGTAGGAAAGGAGGTACTGATACAGAATGTATATTTCAAACCTGTAAGTCATTTTCTGAGTTAAAGATACCTATTTGATGAATTGATCATGACACACCTAAATCTTTTTGCGGGGAGGATAGAATGAAGTTTATAAATAAACAATACTGTTAAGATTGTTTTATATCCAATTCAAATGATGACAGAAAATCATTCAAACCATAAAATCTGGACAGAAGTAGGAATTATGATATATTTAATAGGAAAGGGACTTTTTTGTTTTACTCTGTATATCCAGAGTCTAGCAAAGAACCCAGTATCTGGTGGACATTCAAGCATTGGTTGAATGAATGAATTTCTGTTCATCAAATTTAGCGAATATGTCAGGTATATAGTTACAGAAATGAGAAATTAAGAGATGCGTAAGTAAATGATCCCATATACAAAATTTTAAGTCACATACATACTATATTAATAAGAACATAGGTTAAAGGTTTTCATTTTAAATGACTTTCTGTTACTAAAATAACATCCACAATTCATATTTACGATTTACCTGTTTTGTCACCATTGTATGTAGATAATAAAAATAATCAAAATGAAAGTTGACAGGTAGTTTGATAAGCTTTAAGTTTATACAAATAGATGTCTGCTGAGAATACCAATCCTAGTTTAAGACTTGAATTGGAAGGCTTTTCCTCTAAAGTTACATTTTTCAGAATACTGGTGCTATGTGATAACTCAGTAAAGCTTCCTGTAAGCTATTCTAGACAGTTGATGGAAGTATTTTGAATGACCAGGATAACAGATTTCATTGTATGGTCTTTCAACTATTTAATTTTGGTCTAAATGAACTGTTGGACTAGTAGATCACTATTTTCACAAAATGCATAATCATGACTGCCAATTTTTCCATGACTAACTTTACCCTGCCAGATGTTTCTTAGGTTCTGCTGAGTCACTTTTCTCCCCCCAAGAACTCTGTGTTCCCAGTAACTCCCAGTTCCCTCTGGCCTTTTATCATACTTTGCCTTTTACCTGAATTTTGGGTAAAATGGTTTCATTGCTCTTTTACCATTTCATATGCATATAATAGATTTCTCTGAATTATTCTCAGTTTTACTTGCTATCATATATCGTAACCTATTTCTTTCCTGGGAAACAGACATTTTGAGGAATTTGTTGTAGAAAGTTATTCAGCCTTTGTTTGCAAGAAAAACTATCAACAACCTCATCACATGACGAAGTATATTCTGAATCATCGTGGAATCCAGTCTTATAGAAAAACACTAGCTAAAAGGCCGGGCATGGTGGCTCATGCCTGTAATCCCAGCACTTTGGGAGGCCAAGGCTGGGGGATCACAAAGTCAGGAGTTCGAGACCAGCATAGCCAACATGGTGGAACCCCGTCTCTATTAAAAATACAAATATTAGCCAAGTGTGTGGTGCCGCATGTCTATAATTCCAGCTACTCAGGAGGCTAAAGTAGGAGAATTGCTTGAACCCAGGAGGTGGAGGTTGCAGTGAGCTGGGATTTTGCCATTGCACTCCAGCCTGGGCAATAAGAGCAAGACCCTGTCAAAAGAAAGAAAGAAAAGCAAGAAGGAAGGAAGGAAGGAAGGAAGGAAGGAGGGAAGGAGGGAGGGAGGGAGAGAGAGAAAGATGCTACCTAGTTTCCAAACTTCCTCATCTGGTTTCTGCTTCTCAGCTATCTCTCCTCCTGATGAGATTTTCTGCTGGTGCAGAACTAGTTATCGCTGGTTAGACTGCTAGAGCTTGCTGTCAGGTTGGTGCCTTTCGAGTCATGATGGGTTTGTATTTTCTTACCAGTCTCAGCATTATGAAACACTCACTGCCTGACCCCTAGAAAGAGAGTCTTCAGTGACAGATTTCATCTCTTGAACACCAGTGAAATATTTGGCTGCACACATGGTTTTATAAAGTATTCATTGATTCAAAAGGTATTAAGTGCCTGGTATGTGCTGATAACTGTGCAAAGGGTTGAGAGATGAAAAAACAGACAAAAACCCAATCCAATGGAAAAGATTAACAGATTAACACAAGTGAAAGTAAGTGAAGTTCTCAATGAAATCGAGTTGGTAAAATTGGCAGCAAGTACTATAAAAGTACAGAGGAGGGGGCTGAAACATCTTAATTATTTTCAGACTTCTCATCAACCACATTTCATCACTGGTAATGCAAAGGGAACTCAAACCCTTCTACATGTCTCCATGTCTGTCTATTTCGTGGACTAAACATCAGACTATTTCTGCCTAAGAACAACGAGTTCCCCAAACTGCAAGTATTTTCTACACTTTGTGTGTAGTTTTTGTGCAGTGTTGTACTTTTCTGCATTTTTTTGTACATGTAGAACATTTTTGAGTGCTTATGGATGGATTAATTAATCACTCATTTGATGGATTTGCCACTTAGTCTCACTTTCATTCACTGGGAGTAGGAGAAAGCCTGGTGTTGGAAGGAAAGCCCCTGGAGTAGAAGACCAGATCAGCACTTTGTGGTTAGGCAAGCCAGTTCACTCAGATCAGCTGGCCACAGGTCCCTCATCCATAAAAGAATGTCTGTGAGCTCCTCTCCCACCCTCTGACATCATAAAATCTAATCAGAAAGGGATTGGTCAAGCTAGTGAGATTATTGTTATAATTTAGTAACTTTTTGAATTTCTCAGAGCCTCCAAGATACATCATGTAGCTGGAGAGCTGGTAACTGCTAAGCTTGACTTTACTGACAGGAGTAAAAAAAAAAATTGTGTTAAGGTTAGGGAATAATGTTAACAATCAATTTGTTCTTGTGCAGTAAATATCAACAGTGAAATTTTAGATATGTACTTTTTAATGGTGCCAAACTTCTGTTTGGCACCATTAAAAAGTACACTTGGCACCATTAAAAAGTTGGTCTGGCTGCAGTTAGATCAGTCAAAGAAAACACTTCGAGATGAAATATTATTTACCAAGTTTTCTTCCTCCCTATTCTTGAAAATAGTAAGGCATTTTTTAATCTTGAAGAATGTCATTCCGTATTTACTAAAAAACCTGTGCAAACATCAAAAAAATTATTCTTTGTCCTGACTGACAATTTTAATGGTATACAAATAAATATTCATCTAATTTATCAATATTTAAGGCACACTTTGTATCACAATCCAATGGTAAACATTTTTCTTATCAAATGGCTGATCTTGACGTTGTTTAAAGCCCTATATGATTTCAGAAAAGTCAGTGACTCCAAGTGGAATTGCAACAATTTCTTGGGTCTTGTAACAAACCTGAAGTGTAACTATTTCTCTTTAGCTACCTTCAATCCCAAAGAGAAAGAATCCCATTCCAGGTGTGGCTGAAGATCTCTTAGGGAAAATGACTCAGACTAGAGTCTGCATAAAAAGAGGATTGCATGGCTTAGTTCTGCAAACATAAACTTTGTGGGTTTCAGAGCTGGTAGAGAGCTCAAAGGGGAAACCAGCAAAGGCAACTTTCTACTTCGAGGAAGGAAAGTCTACAAGGGCGAAACCTGGATGTGCTATTTCAATTCAGGCAAAGGGGGAAATTTTTAATTTTGCAGTTTTATTCTGTTAAAACTTAACAGAATTTAAAAAAAAGCTTGGTTCAGCAAGCTTTATGTATATAGCATACACTAAAATGCAAGACTGACTTCCCTGGGAAAACGTGAGAAAGAGAGAGGAAACAAACCATTCTTACACTAAGAGCTCTCCAGTCATGTCTTGCAGGCAATATAGAGTAAAAATAAACCACAGGAGATCCTTTCACAGGGTGGCTTACCATGCCACTCATAGAATAAGAGTTGTTCTCCTGTCTGGCAACTTAACAAGCAAAGACCAGAAGCAGAAGCCAGAAAATAATTTAGAAAAACCAAAGCTTAAAACCAGTGGCAACCAAGTCTGGCTGCATTTTTCAATTTCATTTTTGGTTTCTCTGCATTTGGGTGGAACTCAATCCCACAGATGTCTTCTTCAATATGAGAACCATCCTCTCTGGAACCACGGAGTTGCAGATGTCACGCTGGAATTCTCCCAGAGGCAAACTGCCAGATGTGAGGCTGCTCTACCTCTGGTCGGACCGGGCGGTGCCTGGGCCAACTGACCCTCAGACCTGTGAGCCGAGCCGGTCACATCCGTGGCTGACGCCGGCATTCGCACGCCTTTCTACCGCTAAGGGCCTTTCGAGGTGGGCAGGACAGGTGTTCTTGACCCTCGGGGGGTAGAAGGGGTCGCCGTGTCTGGGAGAGCGCCCTGCTCACCTACACGTTTACTCCGCTGCAGGTCCCGAGCCTCAGCTGCAGGTGGGCAAAGCGCCCGAGCGGAGCCTAGACCCGGTGCTTTCTACTCAATGTAAATGCCGCCGCTCTCACGTCATCACCAAATGTAAGGGAAGAATCTTCCAAGGCGCCCGCCCTTTCTTGCCATAGACCTGCAGCCCACCTAAACTAAACGTCGGAGTCGCGGACCTGGGTGAATTCGGGGGCCTCGGGGGACTGGGTGCCTTGGGGGACCCGGGCTCCCGCCGCACCTGGACCCGCCCGCGCCCCCAGGGCCAGCTCGGCGCGCGGCGGCGCGGTTGAATCACGGGGGTGAGTCACCCTTTGCAGGGTCCCGGAGTTTCCTACCGGGAGGAGGCGGGGCAGGGGTGTGGACTCGCCGGGGGCCGCCCACCGCGACGCCGGCTAACCCGGGCCGGGGGCGGGGAGTCCGGAGGAGCGGCGGGGGCGGGGGCCAGCAGAGGCGCGGGAGACCGCGCGGCCGGCCCTTTATAGCGCGCGGGGCACCGGCTCCCCCAGACTCCGGGCTCCCCGCGCCCCCTCGCACTTCCTCTGGCCGGCCCAGGGCGCCTGCAGCCAACCTCCCCAGCCTCCGGGGCGCCACGAAACCCGCTCGATCTCGCCGCCAGCTCGTGGACATGGCGATCCCTGCCTGGCCCCCAGTCCCGCGCCCCGAGACCGCTGTTGCTCGGACGCTACTGCTCGGCTGGGTCTTCGCCCAGGTGGCCGGCGCTACAGGTGAGTGGCACTCGTCCCTGGAAACCCGGGGCGCGCCGCTCGCGGGAGGGAGGCCACGGTCCTGGTTGGCAGCGGGCTCGCCCTGGTTTCCCGGGGCGCCCTTGTTGCTCCCCGCGCCTCCGGGACTCGGCTGCGCTCATCCAGCCGGGCTTGAATGAACCCAGTCCCGTGGGCGCCGGCGGGAGTTGCTGGGAGGGACTTGGGGCCCCAGACCCCGCTGCCCTTTCTGCTAGAGAGGTTTGCCTGGGGCGTTCATTGTTGTTGTATAAGCGGACTTTTGGCTCCTGCGTTAACACTGGGGAAAAGGGCTTCCCAGTGAGTTGCTACCACCTTCCATGTGATGCGGCGTGTTGGCGTGCACGGGTTTGGATATTATCTTTCATTATTTGTGCATCTTCCCTTAATAAAGAGCGACCCTGGTCTGTTCCTGTCCACTTTTGTTCTAGATTTGAGTAGAGGAAATCCGAAAGGGCTGGATTGCTGCTTGGATTGGAGCAGGTACAACTTTGTCCATGCCCCGCATTTCTATGCGGGTTACGGGACTGCGTTGGAACTGCGACCTGCTTCGTACTGACAAAGCAGACCTTCATAATACATTATCCTGACCCAGTGCATCCGGCGGCGTGCCAGGCCACGCGTCAACATGGGTCTCTGTGGAAGTTCAGTATAGAGACATTTCAGATAAAAATGGAAAAAGTGAAGTTTGGCTTTTTTTTTCATTTGTATGCAGTCCTAACTCTTGTCACACCTGTGGGATTCACCTTTTTTCTGTAACTTATTGAAGACCTTTCCTGGTGGGTTGAACCTGACTTCCTGAGCTGAGTCCTGGACTGGCACATTGATGGCTCTGGGCTCTTCATGGTCAAGTTGTAGACAGGGCTTTCCCCATGAATAATTTCAAACGAAAATGTCAATATCCTTGCCGGTGTCCTGGGATTCACAAGGTGAATCTTGTCATGAAGAAATTCTAGGTCTAGAAAAAATTTGAAGATTCTTTTTCTCTTGATAATTCACTAATGAAGGTTTTGTGGTTGAAAAATAAAAAGTGAGGTTTTTGGTGATGCCAGGTGGAAAGGTGTTTTATACATCAACACAGTCGTGTGCTGAGAAGTGCATGTAGTAATAGCTGTTTCACTGTTGTTTAAAGGCACTACAGATACTGTGGCAGCATATAATTTAACTTGGAAATCAACTAATTTCAAGACAATTTTGGAGTGGCAACCCAAACCCATCAATCATGTCTACACTGTTCAGATCAGGTAAGCTAGGTACAAAAAAAAAAATTAAGTTTTTGATGTTTCTACTCTCCTGTGCTGAACACGAATGTCTTTAAAGCTATTTACTGGATGAAATTATTTAACAGATGACAAAGAAGAAGGGATTCATGGCAGTTTGCTGGCTGGTGTCATACTCTGTCAAGCCTGCAACATTTCCAGACCTTAAACTGAGTGGACATTTTAATTGTTTTTGGAAATGATGGGAAAGTTCCTAAGTGGAGTATAAACTGTGGAGAGGTGAACCTTCTTGAGTAGGCACTGAAGTGTGCTTCGGGTCATGATAGATTAGTTAAATCTCATCTCAACACTGATGTCTTTTTCTGCTACTGTCTAGACTGTGAGCCATGTCTATCTAACACCTTAGGGAAGAGGTGGGGAGGAATTCCAGTGTATACATTGCCCTTAAGCAGGGTTTGATTCATTCATCTTTGGACTCTGTGAATCAAAATTTGGCAGCATACATGATCTCAATGGAGGAGGCCAAATGGGTGACTCACTGAGCCTGGCAGAACAGAAATACTCTGCTGTCTGCACCCTCCTGGTCTGGGGTGGCTCTGCTTCTTGGTGCCTCAACTCTGATTGGCAGCTGTCCCCAAGAGCTGATAATTCAGCATATTCAATCTAAAGGTTGTGTCTTTTTTGGTGGTTTTCACCATATTCTTGGCAAGTTTTTGGTTTTTGAAATGTTCTAGGAGGCTTGGCAGAGATCTTATGAAATAGAGAATAGCTGCCGTGGAAATTATTTTAATGCTAATTATATAAATGTACAAAAGTCGCACAGCTAAAATTAAAGGTATTTTGCGGTTTTGTTTTGTTTTAGCTTGTGCCAAGCCCTTTGCAGCATTGGGAATGTAACTTCTAGGTATGCGATGGATCTTTTAAGTGAATGTTCTTATTTTTCAAAATGAACTTCATGATAACAGTTGCCAAACCAGAAGGAAGAACTTGCGTTCATACGTGCCTGCATGTGTGGATATGTATAGAGAGAAAGGGGGAGAGAGAACGATGAAGGAATTTCATAACCTGAAATAACGATTACAATTATGGTTAAACTTGTCAATTCAGATTTCACCAATTCAGAATTAATAAGTACTTTCTCTGATACAGGCCTGAAGTTTACCTTAGTAAACACTTTCCTTCTAGATGATAAAAATTAGATTTTGGGAGGAATGCTTACCTCCTAAATATAGTCAGTCTAATATTTGAGGGACACGTGGGATTATATTTATGATTCACCTGCTTTTTAAACATAAGCCTCTGTTAACTGTAAGTTCTTGAAGTTTATAAGGCTGCTTTTTGTTTTTTTAAATGGGCACAGCTCCTGATCTGTAAACATCAGAGCGCAGGGCTATGGCTTGGGGGATGCTGACCAACTCAGGGTGGTCGTGTGGACTAGACAGTCTCTTGCTGTTGTGTTGGAAGGCCTGGGAGCTTTTTCATCAGCCTCTGCCTGAGATCTGCACACTTCTCCTGCCCACCCCAGGAATAAATGAGATTCCTGGTTAAAAAGGCCCAGAGCAGTCATTTTACAGATGTTGCTCTGGGAAGTGAGGGATTTATTCATGACTACACTGATGGTGAGTGCCCATGCCAGGTCTGGAACCAAGAACTCCCCTGTACCTGCACACCACCCCTCAGGTGGCTCTGGCACAGCTGATGGGAGGCCCCAAAGCAGGGAGGAAGAAGGAAAGCCTTGCCCACTGCATCTCCTCACCGGGCCTTCCTCCCTGCTTGTTTTCCTTCCCTACAGTTAGCATCGGAAGCAGCTGCCCCTCCTCTGTCCCCACTGCTCTCACTGCTGCAGCCTGGCTCCAGCTGCAGGACACTGTTGTGGTGCAGAAGCCCCTCTTGGAGCTCCAACTGCATTTTTCACCTTTGCTAGCAGTTTTCCTTGGTGGTTGGGAAATGTTCGTGGCTTAAGCCTTAGCACAGGCCATCACCTGTAATATTTATTCCGTGGAAATGTTCTGAACTCTAAAGCTGAATTTATGGCACTTCTGGAAAACAACCTGCAACCAAATTAGTGACTGTCTTCTGTTGGAATTTTTTAGTTAACTCAAAATTGCAAATCAGAGGGTTTGCATTGTCTGGAGGAACCTTGGAGGCATTTAAAGTGTTAATGCTCTTAATGACATTCAGAGGGATTTTCTACAGAATTGTCGCTTCCTTACCTGTTTATACAGTTTTACTAGTTACCATGTTACTGTATATATCCTTGTGCTGTATATATCCTTGCTGTAGAGTATGTGGTCCCTGCTGTGAGCTGGGAGGAACCAAATACTGTGTCTCTGTGGTACATAGAAAGCCGTAGGAAACTTTCTCATGTTACCTGAACAACTATTTGCTATAGTGATAAAAAGAAAACAGCATAGTCTCATTTGCTTTTGCTTTTTGAAATGGAAATAATATAATAAAACACATTTTGGTCATTCTGGACCAAAATAGCCTCTCTTACCACATAAAGTTAAATAAATAGAAACCAAAAATATTTCAATATCAATCTCAGTTTGTGCACTTTAAGATAAAGGATGTTCTTACCCATATCCATTTTGGCCTGGTTCCTTAGTTCAGATTTTGAAAGAAAATATATTTATGGCTTTTATGTGTGAATTTAGACAATGGACCCCATATGGTGCCTGATTTTCCCTGAGATGACATAAGTGCAAACGATTGCATAGTCAGTGAAACCCTACAGCCCTGCTGCTTGATGGGGTGCACGAGGGCATGCACCCCTCATACCAGGCAGACTGTGTTCATATGAAAAGCATCATGAGTAACTCATGCTGGGGGACAGGGGAGGGAGAGGCGGATGCTCAGCCGGGAGATCTGAAGATTCCTGGAGCAGGTGGAGTTGGAACCTGACCTTGGACACTGGGTCTGACTCTGGCAGTCAATGATGCCAAAGGGAAGAGCAGCATGACTGTCACTTTCCATGGGGCAGAAATGTGTGAATCAAATTGCGGTGACACTTAACCTACTTATTATTTTGGTCATTTAGAAGAATTTCATTTTCAGTAGAAGCCTTTTAAATCCTTTTCCCTTCAATGATGTCTTACAAAAGAACGATCTGTCGTTAGCTTTTTAGTCTCAGACTTTATTAGACAGACACTACCTGTATTGTTATTCTGTAATCTTTGTTCGGATGGATTCACATCTTGCAAAAGCAGGGAGGCATGTAGTGTAATGGGCAAACAGACCCAGCCACTCAGGTATGTGACCTCGTGCAAGTTGCTTAGTGTCTGTGAGCTTCAGTGTCCTCATGGATGAAAAAGATCCAGTACCTTCTTGGAAGGATTATTTCAAATGAAGTAACATGCGTAAAGGGTCCAGTCGAGTACCTGGCATATAGAGGAGTCAATGGCTGATGAATAATAGCGTTAATAGTGGTCATGAGAGAATACAGGTATAACATGTTATTATGTAGGTTCACTAAATAGACTCTATGCTGCATAGAATACAGAACCTGATATAACATGATATAATAAGTAGACTATAGTAAACAATCTCACTTTGTCTTCGTTGTCTCATCTTGATGGAAAACTGCTCTTTTTCCCCTGGAACCATGACAGAGTGTCTACATTCTAAGAAAGATATTTAACAAAATGGTTGGGAGTACAGACCCAGGAGTCAAATAGCTGTCTGGTTCAAAATCCAGCTGTGTGATTTTGAGCTAGTCACCCAGTCTCACTTTGTCTTGGTTGCCTTACCTGTAAAAACAGGGCAAATTACAGAGCCGTCCCCTATGAGGACTCAACATGCATCTGAAGATCTGAAGTGCTCAGTGTTGCCAGATATGATGGCTCACACCTGGAATTTCAGCACTTTGGGAGGCCGAAGCAGGAGGATCACTTGAGGCCAGGAGTCTGAGACCAGCTTGGGCAACATAGCAAGACCCCATCTCTACAAAACAATGTTTTACAAAACGCAAAGTGCTCAGCACAGTAACTGCATCATTAGGGTTGATTGTAGAGCTCCCAATGTTAGCACAGAACAGCACAGCCAGGAAGCAGCCTATTGTGTTGGGTGTAAATTGTAACATTCCACTTATTTTTCTTTCTTCTTTTCTTTCTTTAGCACTAAGTCAGGAGACTGGAAAAACAAATGCTTTCACATAACAGACACAGAGTGTGACCTCACTGACGAGATAGTGAAGGACGTGAACCAGACGTACTTGGCGCGGGTCCTCTCCTACCCGGCAGGGAATGTGGGTAGCGCCGGTTCTGCCGGGGAGCCTCTGTTTGTGAACTCCCCAGAGTTCACACCTTACCTGGATAGTAAGTGGCTTGGGCTGTGATGCCTTTTATTCTTGTTGTAAACATCTGAATGTTCTTGTGATCCTGTGCCTTTAGGGGCTACTCAATAAAAAATATTTATTCTTTCTTGGAAGCTGGTTAAGTACCACAGCCCTCTTCACACATTCCAGATGTGGTAGGAGAGTCACAGAATGTGAACTTTGGAGCTGATGACAGTGTCATCAAGTAACTTTCTTTCCTAGTCTGTCCTCAGACCTTATTACTGTCCTCAGTGAGCAGCTGAATATGTGCTGGGAGAGGGCAGGGCAGGGAAGAGGTAAGGACAGGACATCCACCAAGGCTGGGCTTTCAGCCTTTCCCTACATGTATCATATATCCTGATTTTTCTGTCCCATTATCAGACCAAAAATCCCATTTGAGGATTTTTCCCAAATCGATGGAGAAAGTCCATGGTTTCCCTCTGAGCCCAGTCACCTCATCATCCTGACGGTTTCCAAGCAGTTGGCCATGATTCGAGTTCCGCGACACGCCGGCACCTGCCCGGCCATCTGCCTGTGGCCCTCGTTCTGGTCTTGGAAAGGTGGAATACGTTCCTCCTCAGCCTTTGCCTCCATGAGCTGACCCTAGGAGCCAGTAAGAAAATGCAGATAATTCCTGTCAAGTAGAAGATTTAAATTCTTTCGCCAGGACTGTGGCTCTGAGCTGGGCATTTTACCTGAACGCGTGCAGCACATGGAGCGCAGTGAAATTAGCTTCTCTTGGAAGGTCAGCTGGATAGAAGGAAGGCGTTGTGTTAGGGGGTTTTCTGTGTTTACTCCCGGCCGGCCCAGTGAGAGAACAGTTGTTGAAGTTAGGAATGGTGACGAGAAGGGGTGGATGGACAACTAACCAACCATCCTCCTCTGCTATCTATGAAATCGGGGGCGTGACCCCAGGTGAATGTGGCTGCCTTCCCAGAGCCCCCATTTGCAAGACCCTCCAGACCCCCAGGGTGCTTCTGCCCGTGTCTGTTGTGGCCCCAGGCAGAACGCAGCTGTGTCAGCGACCCCTCTGGTGACTGCGGCATGGTTGACATTCATGTCCCCCCTAGTTTATGGCATCCTCGTGATTCTCTTTTATATTAATAGTTCTTGAGTTTTTTTGTAAGCTACTTCAAATCCCTCTTTGGTGCAAGACAGGAAATATTTTATGTTTATTTCGCATGTGCACACGTATTTGGCCTGTGCATTGATGTCCGTTTACTGTCATTTAACCAAAGCACATGGGATAATTGAGCCATTGCAGAGACCCCGTAGTTAAATCCAGTTTTTCAAGGTACCAAGGACATTTCCTGGGCTTTTTCACAGCCCTACATGTTTTCGAACCTAAAATACAGTTTATGCTACCACCCTGTCCAATATAGCGGCCACTAGCCACATGTGGCTGTTGACCACTTGACCTATGACTAATGCTGTAAGTAGAAAGTACGCACTGGAACTCAAAAAGTGTAGAAATTTTTTTATATTGATTACATGTTAAAATGATTATATTGCAGATATATGCAGTTGACTTAAGCATTGCATGGCTGAGAGTCACTGACTCCCTGTGTAATCGAAAATTTGAGTATAAGTTTCAGCTCCCCAAAAACTTAACTACTAATAGCCTACCTATGAATTGACTGTTGACTGGAGCCTTACCAATAAGATAAAGTTAATTAACACACATTTTGTATGTTACATGTATTATATACTACATTCTTACAATAAAGTAAGCTAGAGGGAAGAAAATGTTATTAAGATAATTATAAGGAAGAGAGGCTGGGCATGGTGGCTCACGCCTATAATCCCAGCACTTTGGGACGCTAAGGTGGGTGGATCACTTGAGGTCAGAAGTTCAAGACCAGCCTGGCCAACATGGTGAAACTCCATCTCTACTAAAAATACAAAAATTAGTCATGCGTAGTGGTGGGTGCCTGTAATCCCAGCTACTTGAGAGGCTAAGGGAGGAGAATCATTTCAACCCAGGTGGTGGAGGTTGCAGTGAGCCGAGATCGCGCCACTGTACTCCAGCCTGGGTGACAGAGTGAGACTCTGTCTCAAAAAAAAGAAAATTATAGGGAAGAGAAAATGTATTTACTATTAATTAAGTGGAAGTGGATTATCATAAAGGTTTCATCCTCATAATCTTCCTGTTGAGTAGGCTTAGGAGGAGGAGGAGGAGGAAGAGCAGGGGCTAGGCAGGAGGTGGAAGGGGTGGAGGATGTAGAGGGAGGCAGGCACACTTGGTGTAACTTTTATTGAAAAAAATTTGCACGTAAGTGGATCCACAGAGTTCAAACCCATGTTATTCAGGAGTCAACTGTCTTTGGTTAAATAAAATGTATTAAAATTCATTTCACCTGTTCCTTTTTACTTTTTCTAATGTGACTACCAGAAAATTTAAAATGACATCTGAGGCTCCGCTGTCTTCCTTTTGGGCAGCATTGCCACAGAATGTCTTAGGATTCAGCTCTCGGCCGCCACACCTGGCTTTCTCAGGGAGCTGGTTCTATGCAGATGTTTTATGTGAGAGATAATTAAGTTGTCAATTGTGAGAACGAAACAGGATTTAACTGTGCAGAATTCTTTGGTTCCAACCGAGCTCATTTCCTTTGTTTCAGCAAACCTCGGACAGCCAACAATTAAGAGTTTTGAACAAGTCCGGACAAAACTGAATGTGACAGTGCAAGATGCGCGGACTTTAGTCAGAATAAATGACACATTCCTAAGCCTCCGGGATATTTTTGGCAAGGACTTAATTTATACACTTTATTACTGGAGAGCTTCAAGTACAGGAAAGGTAAGCATTTTTAAATTTGTTTTTATGACCTGTTTTAAATTGTGGATACTTGGGTTTTACAGCTCATTTCTTCCCCAATTCAAAAATAGCAGAACAGTGTTGTTGAGAAGATGGTGGAGTAGAAGCAGGGGTCGCCCGCTGTGGGGAGGGGTGGACGACAGGCCCTGGTCCTACCTGTGACCCTGCACTGCATGTGACTCTGGGCAGGGCCCCCTCGGAAACCCAGGTTCCTCAGCCAACGGGCTGGATCAGATCTTCTCTAAAGGTCCTGCCACGCTCACATTTCTCCCTCTATTGAGGATCCCAGGGACAATCATTTTGGTTTTGGTTCAATGCGTAATACTTCCTTCCTTTTTCTTTTACTGTAAATATCTTCTAAAGGGGCTAAATAGGGTTCAGTATGCCTAAACTGAATCTTTTCAGTCTTGGAAAAGGCATTTTTAGCAGTGATCAGGGGAAACTGATTAGCGAAGTTACTTCTAATCCTTCACGTGTCAGCTATGTTTGTGTAGGCTTTGCTTAGAACCTAGGTTTTTACTCTGCAGTGACTTAGTAAAGGAGAAAGAATTCACTCTGAGCCCAGATGAATTAAGAACTCTATCTTTTTACAGAAAACGGCCAAAACAAACACTAATGCGTTTTCAATTGATGTGGATAAAGGAGAAAACTACTGTTTCAATGTTCAAGCAGTGATTCCATCCCGAAAAGCTAACCAGAAGAGTGTAGAGAGCACCATTGAGTGTACCAGCCGTGAGAAAGTGGATTTCAGAGGTGAGTGGCTCTGCCGGCCATTTGCCTGGGAGTATGTGTGCCCTGGGGGCAGGGGGCTGGGGCGGGGTAGCTCCACCCTCAGGGCTGGGATATACTTCCTTGGTTAAATATTCAGGAAGAAAAACTGCCTTGAGGTTTTTGTTGTTGGATTGGTTTGGTTTTGCTTTTGCTTTTGGTACTGTTAAGATTTTGGACATTTAGCACTGTTTCTATGTTGTTTGTGTCCTTGTATTAGTAAGTGTTTTCTTGAGCACCTACCATGTGCTAAGCCCTCTGTTGAGCACTGGATCCACAAACTATGTGTAGGATTTGGCATCAAGTCACAGATTTCCCTGGGCATATTTTCATGCTTAAATTCTAATTCTGGGGGTGGTTTCTGGGCCAGCTATGGCAGGACCCAGTAGACATTTGTGAGTACCCACTGTGGGCTGTCACCACAGAGGCTATGGAGTCTAACCTGTCAAGGGAAGGGATTGAGTATATCAAATATCCCCACATGCATGCCTGTGTGTATATGGTTGACACATGTGTACATGCATGTGCATACGTTGGGAGCTCAGACACATTGTGTGAGGAACAGTCCCTAACCAGAAGTGCTGTGGGCATTCAGACTCATGCATGAGGCTGCAAGCCTGTGAGTCTCACTCCATGCCTTACAGGGAAAGTATTCTGAATACTTTCAGTGAGGAAGAGTCAGGGGATATAAACGATGGCTTGTGCCGGTGTGGTGGTTCACACCTGTAGTTCCAGCACTTTGGGAGGCCCAAGCGGGCAAATCACCTGAGGTCAGGAGTTCAGGACCAGCCTGGGCAACATGGTAAAATCACATCTCTACTAAAAATACAAAAAGTAGCTGGGCATGGTTGTATGTGTGTGTAGTCCCAGCTAGTCGGGAGGTTGAGACAGGAGAATTGCTTGAACCTGGGATGCGGAGGCTGCAGTGAGCTAAGATCGCGCCACTGGACTCCAGCCTGGGCGACAGAGTGAGACTCCATCTCAAAAAAAAAGAAATGTTGGCTTAGCTCCATGTGAAGATGAGATTTGAACATTTTAAAACACTTTAAATAAACTATTCTCTCCTCTTTATTGCCACTGACAGGAGAGGTTTCTCTTTACCTCTGGTCCTGCACCCCTCTCAGCCCTCCTACCCACAGCCTTTCATCATCATCTGAAAGCCCAGCTCTCATTCCACTGCCCCTCCTTTTGTGCACACACTTCTCTGCTTTCCTGGCCCTCTCTGTTTGCTAAAATGTGTCCTTGGAGAGGCATTTCAAATGCCACTTCCACCAGGAAGCCTTCCTACTGCACCAACTAGTTGCTATTTCTTCTTCACCTGAATCCTGGTAGCACTTTGGCTCTCCCATTTTGTACTCAGGGTTCATCTTCTACTATAATTGCCATCAATCTCAGCATCATTTTTAGGCACTTCTTCCCAGCGTTGTTCTTACCTCCAACTACATATCTTTTCTGGACTGCGCATTATTCAGTTTGTTAAATACCCATTAAATGTGATTAGCCATTGCCAATTACTCTGAAACATTCAGGGTTTAACAAATTCTTTCCTAATCTAAGTGTGGTAGAAAGAGTGGAAGAAAGAAATTTCAAATTGCACAAAAATAGGACGGTGTAATTTGGGGCTATGTCCTCAATTTTGCCTACTGATAAATGGGATTTGAGCTCTCCAAGTTGACTGGATGCCTTTTATTTTTCAGAAATGTTCTTTATCATTGGAGCTGTGGTATTTGTGGTCATCATCCTTGTCATCATCCTGGCCGTATCTCTACACAAGTGCAGAAAGGCAAGAGTGGGGCAGGGCTGGAAGGAGAACTCTCCACTGAATGTTGCATAAAGGAAGCAGCGTTGGCGCCACTGCGAAGGCTTTACTGCACTGTGACTGAGAACTTTTAAGAGAATAGAATACATGGAAACACAGATGAGTATTTCAGAGCAGGAAGACCCTGGAATTCAAAAAAAGCTCTTGATATGACCTGTCATTACCATTAGCATTCTGGTTTTGCCATCAGCATTAGCCACTTTGAAATGTAACAAACGGTACTACAACCAATTCCAAGTTTTAATTTTTAACACTATGGCACCTTTTGCACATATACTTTAGATTATATAGTCCGCACTCAAGGAGAAACCATGTCATACAAGCAAAAACGAATGACCAAATGCCTTAAAAAAATCCTGCGTGGACTTTTTGAAAAGCTGTTGAGAGGCTGACTTCAATTCATGTAGGAAAGTAAAATGGAAATTGGGTGAATTTCTGGGACTTTTCTAACATATATATGTCTGTAATATGGTGTTTAGGTTCTTCTTTTTTTCAGGAGTATATCTGGAAATTCAAAACAATGGGCAAACTTTTGTATGAATGTGTTACGTATGGGAGACATCAGTGGTTTGGGCACCTCCCTCATGTGCTTTCCAGTGTGCACTTTAACTGACTTAAGTGGTATTAAACCTTTGAGAGCTAACTATATTTTTATAAGACTACTGTACAAACTACAGAGTTTATGATTTAAGGTACTTAAAGCTTCTATGGTTGACATTGTATATATAATTTTTAAAAAACATTTTGTATGTGGGGATTTTCTATTTATGTAGGTAATATTGTTCTATTTGTATATATTGAGATAATTTATTTAATATACTTTTATATAAATAAAGGTGACGGAATTGTTACTGTTGTAATTATTCTATCTTCCATGTATGATTTATGTATGATTTGGTGTTTACATTAGCTCGACTACAGTAACAAATGACTGTAAAATTGTCAGTGGCTTTGAACAACACATCTTTTTCACTTATAATACATTCTGGTGACTGTAGGTTGACTGTACCTCTTCTCAATGTCTTCTTATTCTAGCATGCAAACCTATGGAGAAGTCCTTAATCAGATGAAGGCAGAGGAAAAAACACAAAACTGGTAGAAACAGGCAACCACAGCTTCAGGCTTTAAGCCCGTCTCCTACACTCCTGCTCTGTACGGGCCCACTGCCACTTCTGTCCTCATGCCACTGCCCCAAGCAAGTGACCAAGCCTGACAATATTCTGCCTACCAGAGTCACCACACAAGACACATGACAGGGGATAGGGATGTCATCTTACAGCGAAGGGAAAAGAGTGCACCCTACTGCAGTCTTGGAGAGATTTCTTCCCATTGGCAGTAGTTTGACTATTTGGAGATGAAAAAACAAACATTCTTGGGATGATTGTATTGAAAGAAAATCAGGTAAAAGAACAATATAAGATAGGGAGAGATATACGTGGATCTCGAGTCAATTAAAAGCAAGCTAGACTGAGCTTTTGGAAGGCAGGGACTGGGCCTAGCGCATGGTTTATAGCTCTTCGGGGTGACTGCACAGTGGACTCAGTCATGGCTGAGTTGAGTTGACTTTATTATCTCTAGAATGTAGTTCTCCATTCAATGCAAAACAGTCTTATTCTCTCAACTATAGTAAAAAAGGATTCTAACAAGGGATGAAAATGAGGTTCTTGGCACCTATGGGGCCACAAAACTGCTTCTGCTTCCCACGGTGGAAGGGGACGCTGTTATCATCTAGGAAAAACATCCAGATGGCTGGCACACCTACCCAGAGGTGGTCCTACAGAGAAATTGAGCAAGCATTAAGATGAGTGGCCTCAGCTCACTATCCAGCTGTTAATGAATTTTAAGTCTATTTTGTTCCTTTGCATCAAAGGACTTTAACATTGTCAATAAAATTCCAAACATGAACTGTTTTATATATTACCACATCCTAAGGAAGAATGCCTGAAACAAACCTTTGATGTCCTCATAAAAATGACAGCCATTTTGGAGACATTATGGAAAACAGACCAGTGGTTGGTTTGTTTTTTGTTTGTTTTTGTGTTGATGCTGGAGAGGCTGAATCTTGCACTGTTGTAAATGTTTTGTTGTGCCAGAGAAAAGGGATACATTTGCAGCAGAGTCAACAAAAGAGAAACTGGCATGGGGGCACGTCCTCAAGGAAGGGTGCTTCAGCCATTATCTTGAATTCCTGCTCACATGGGGCTACCTGGGACAAAGAGCTTAGTGAATTACATGAGGAGGCAAAACAAGCTACAGGAGAGGGTGCCTATCCAGAAATTTCCCTGCCAGGATTAATTGTAGCATTATGTAATTTCTTGACCTCATTATCTAAGGAATTTGAATTACTCCACTAAGAAAAATACTGACAGACTGAAAACAGGTCTGGGTACTAACCAGGAATCTGGTTGATCACAAGGAAGGGATTCATTAAAGACCATAATGAGGCTGAACTGCAGTAATCAGAGAGCTTCCACACAGCAAATGTTAACCACTCCCTACTTTGCCACATCCCTCCTAATTGCTGAGACCTCACCTCCGCTACTAAAAATCAGCACAGTGATTGACAGTGGAGCAGAAACCATACTACAGACTGTTGGCTGCTATCCAGAAACTGCTGCCCCCTAGTGGACCAAATTGTATTCCATTACTTGACCAGTAATGTACCCCATAGAGCTAATTGTTAGTAAACTAAACTATCATGCATTCTTTGTTTAGTTTTAGTTGTTTTGTTTTGTTTTGTTTTTTGGACAGAGTCTGGCTCTGTCACCAGGCTGGAGTGCAATGGTGAGATCTCGGCTCACTGCAAGCTCTGCTTCCCAGGTTCAAGCAATTTTCGTGCCTCAGCCTCACGAGTAGCCGGGATTACGGGTGTGAGCTACCACGTCCGGCTAATTTTTATATTTTTAGTAGAGGCAGGGTTTTGCCATGTTGGCCAAGCTGTTCTCGAATTCCTGACCTCAAGTTATTCACCCACCTTGGCCTCCCAAAGTGCTGAGATTACAGGTGTGAGCCACCGTGCCCAGCCCTTTCATGCATTCTAAAGATATTTTTCCAATCTTAAATTATTAACTCAATTTGGCTTACATATAAGAAACTAATACTCATGAAATCCAACGACATTTTAGCTTATTTACAGTTTATGGCTTATAATCTAAGGAACCGCCCCTTAAACAATTATCTGTATTTATCAAATGGTGAATAAACTCATTCCCAGATGCCCTTTTTAGCTGTTCTGGGACATGTGTATTTAATTGTGTGGTTTTCCTCCAACAGTTGCCTGGAAGGTTTATTACTGTTATAACATCACCTGACTGTCATTCAGATGCTTAGAATGAATGCTTATGCTCTCCTTTCCCACAGCCCTTGCTTTTTAGCTGCGATCTAGGTGATTCCAGCTTTGCCAGTCAGCACATTCCTTCTTCATGGCTGCAAAAATTGGTTTAGGGGTAGGCATGTGACCTAACCACGCCTAAGAAGAGTGCATCTCAAGGCTTTTTCTGGGAATGGCAGGATGCTCTTTCTTGATGGAACATAATGCAGAGACATAGCGGCAAGAGCTGCTGGCAGCAGTCTTGAGACCACAAAGGGAGCCAGCTTTACATGGAGCTGACATATTGGAGAGTAGTGCAGAGCAAAGGTAAGCAGGAAGGCTTTGCTTTTCATTTCTTTGGCGAGACCTTTGAATTTTACATTTGTTTCGCATGTGTTTGTAATCGCTCTTTGAGATATGTTATAGATGGCTGTTTAAAAAAAAAAAAAGAAAACAGAAGTGAAGTCTTTGCTGACAGCACCAAGCTGCTAGATCAAGCCTTGCTCAAAGTCCCAACCCATGGACTTTTCACTGGATGTTATCTAATTGTTTAAGTAAGTTGAGTCCGGTTTTCTGTTCCTTGTAGTCAAAAGCACCCTAATATGCTGTATAAGCATTGACCATGGAGTATAAACACACAGCATGTGAACTTATAGTGTAAAATAACATTCATTTTCGTGCCTTTTCAATTACTTAATGACTGCCCCCTAAAATTATCCCTTTGTTCCAGCTGTTTAATTTTCTCCTGTATTATTTGATCATTCCTAGCAGAAGATAAACATCCTGTATTATTTTCTGTCTTATAAAAAACAAACTTCCTTTGACCCCTGGAATCCTTCATCTGGATTTTCTCCTCAACTTCCTATTCCTTCTTGGACACCATCTTCTTTCCAACTTCTAAATACTGGATTATCTTAGTGCTTGAACTAAGATCATTAGTTCTCATTAGTTCTTTCATTCTTTATCAACAATCACTCTCTAGGTAATGTATTCAAGTCCATGACTCTATTATCAAGCTCTATCATGCCAGATGCCCATAATACCCAGATGCTGACGATTCCCAAATCCCTCTCATGGCCCCCAACCTCTTTTCTGAACTCCAGAGCTGCACTGTTGATCCAAATACTTACACAACCTCTCTACCTGGGCATTTAACAGGCATCTTCATTGTAATACATGCAAAGAGAATCTTTCATTTCTCCCAACCCCAAAACCTGTTTCTCCCCGAGTCTTGCCCATTTTAAGAAGCAGCCACCATTGGCTGAGGCCAGAACTCTTGGTGTTTTCATTGACTTCTCTTTCTTCTCCCGTTCAATCTCTCAGCGAAGCCTGCTATCTCTACCTTTAAAACACACTCCAATTCCAGGGGTCACCTCCTCTGCTCTCCCTCTACTTCAAGCCACTCTCGTGTCCCACCGGATGACTGCAATAGCCTCCTGGCTGGCCTCCTGTTCCCAGTTATTCCTCTACTGTTTTCCTCGCAACAACCTCCGTAATATGTTTAAAAATAATAAATTATGTTTTAAAGGGTATTGCTGTGAACCCTCTATGCCCATAGGGTTCTATGAGCAGTTTTGCAATCTGTCAATTTGGCTAATCTGGAACTACTTTTCCCAGAGTCCTCGTCCCTGTATGGTTCTAGATTATAGTTAACCAAAAGATAAATTTTCACAAGATTTGGACAGGAGAAGCAAAGCGGCAGCCATTTGGTCATCATGGTTAGAGGTGGCGAGAGACAAATGCAGGGATGCTCCCAGGTTCTAGCTTGCCCTGGCTCTCCCTGACTCTGTAACTAGCTTTTCTACCTCATTTCTCATTCCGCTGACCAATAGGAACCCCAGGCCGCACACTGGATGCAGAGCAATCTTCCACCAGCTCTTCTTCACCAGCTCTCTCTCTGTGAGTCCAAGGAGGAAATGACCACATTCTTCTGTGGAGATCTACAAAGGCTTCAAAGAAGAGGTGGCTGTGAAGGAAAAAATGATCCTTCCTTCTACAGTCCCGCTGGCTTCCAAAGCAGAGCATCCAATGGGAGCATGAGGACCAAAAGGCTGCTTAGCGCAGGCCAGTGCAGGCACCAGGAGCGTCCTGTCCAACCCTTCACCGTTTAGTGCAACTCCCTACTCCAGAGCCAGCAGACTTCCTGACTTCCCATACACAAGGTCCCCATAGTGGTCCAAACAGAAGTACAGAGTCCATGGACACAACAGCCATCATTTTCTTCATTTTGCTAACACTTGATTTTTTATTTAGGCTTCCTTTCCACCAGAAGATGGAAACCATCCAAAGCAATTTGGTGACTCCCTCTGGGTCACCTACCTTTCTGCTGGAGTTGTGTTCAAGTGCACATCCCAGCACCACTGCAGCTGCCCTCTAGATCCCTCCACGTCCCCTCTAACCTCTCCCTCCAGCGCGGGAAGTCCTTTTCAAGTTTGAGAGTGGCAGCCTGGGGTGGGAAAGCCAGTGTCTTGTTGCCATCTTCTCTTTCAAATCTGTGGTCTATGCGCTAGTCCTGCTGTTCACACTGTCTGGAACCAGCGGAGACTCCACTTTTCTCTGCTTTTAGCTGCCATATCCCTTCCAGAGACCGTGATCACAGAACTGCTGAGCTGACTAAATGGGGGAAAGGGTCAAGGGTCAAAAGACAGATCTGAGAAAAAAGCATAGATGGATATTTCAAAGGACACCATTTCATCACTCCAACTAATGAAAGGATTCAAAAATCATTCACATGAAAGTGTCAGTGACTCATAATATTTTACCAAGAGTTGCTGAGACCAGCTCAGTCATAGAGACCCCGACCCAGGCGGTGCTGAAGGAATTGAGAAACAGAAACAAAGACAGAGTACAAAAGTGGGATCAAAGTGGGACCGTCAGGGGTCTGACAGCATTTCCCAGCTGACAGCCCAGAGCAGACTCTGACCCACGTATTTATTCTTTGTGAACAAGTGAATATTTTTAATAAGCAGGTGCTCAGTGTTTCTTCATAGAATAAAGATACTCTAAACAGGCAGGTAGTGCCTGTTCACTACTAAGATAGAAATAAGCTGAAGAACACTCTTGGCGAGTCAGCAATGGGACAAGGTCAAATATCCTGTGTTTTGGGAGCTGGTTTAACTAGTCCATGACCGGTACATACTGCTTGCTTATTCTAGCAGTTTCCTGCCTGGGGATGGCTCGGTGTTCTCTGCCATCGCCTCTCAGTAAACAACATATACTCCATCACACACATGTCAAGACCTCCTCCCAACAGAGTTATACTCGTAAAATAAAAAAAAATAAATGAGAGTGTAAAGGTAGAATTTTACTTATCAGCTATTGTGAGGGGATTTGGTGCGAAGGTGGAGGAGCCTTTTTTCTCCTAAATTCAGCCACATACTGATCTGCCACTCTGTAGCAGACCCCGGTGCCTGACATCCCTCCTCATCCTGCTACACTTTGCTCCATGCCTGGGGGCCCAATTATCCACATTTTTAATATTCTTTTGTTCCTTATAAACAGCTAAGCCATACTCTTTCCTTTTAAAAAAAAAAAAGCTATCTGCATGGTGGCAAAGATTAAATCTTGTGTGCATATCTGAGTCTCTGAAGAAATTTTGTTCATTTTCTTGAATGCATCCAAACCATTGCTTTATTCCACTGTTAGTTTAATCCAATGGTTCTCAAACTATAGTTCCAAGACCAGCAGCATTTAAGTCACCTGAGAACTTGGTAGCAATGCAAATTCTTCACCTTAACCGGGGATTTACTGAATTAGCAATCTAGGTCTTAACAAGAAGCCCTTCAAGTGATTCTAATGCCCACTTCCCATTTTGAGAACCAGCTTGAATTGCTAATGATTGCAATCAGCAACATGTGTTTACTATTTACTGCAAAGAGAGGCTGGAAGTAGCCACAGACCTTAAATGGCACTTCCCAGACCTTGGAGAAATCAGAATGCAACCTGCTCTGAAGCCAAAACAAATTAAGAATACGTAGACCATAGACAAGATTCTCCATTTGTAGACTGCACACTTCCTATGAAAGTTTGTTATATATGATGAGTCTGCTAGGATTTTTCCAGTTGCAAGGAACAGAAACTCAAGACTTCTTAAGCAAAAACGGAAGACCTATTTTTTGTCAGATGAGCTCATTGGTCTACGATCTTCAGCCCCTTTTCGCTTAAATCCTGTGATTATACATCAAAGCATCAATAATTAATACTTTAAAATCACTGTATTTCTGGATGAAATAAAAATCTTTTTTAAAATCCAGGTATTTTGAAACTGAGAAACTGAAATTCATCTTGAATATACACAATTTAATAAACTAAAAATAGGGACCTAAAGAAGTTTTAAGAAAAAAATTTTTGACACGACAATCTTTACCCAGCCTGGTTTTCAAAAACCAACAAAAAAACTATGCTCCATTTGCAAAGTAATTTGTCTTCTCCAAGTATATTTCAGGCCAGAGAATAAGAGATGTAACAGACACTCAGAGGGGGAGAAAATGCTTTTTCCCTTGCATATGTTAACGGCATTTGGGACGGGAAGCGTTCTTTACAACAAAGATTGTGGCGCCATCTTGAGTTCCTGAGAAAAATAAGTAACTTGACTGAAATGTTCAGACTGGATTATAAAAGAACTAAAGGAATTGTAAATAAAATCCAAAATACCTGTAAGTGATTAATGAAGGAACATGAAAGGGAAGCCTAAATAAATGAAACCAGAGAATATCTCCAGATTTCTGCAACTCTACCTGTGATGGTCCCTCTAGTCCATAACCAGAGCTCCTATCCCAGATCCTGCTACTTCAAGTGTGGTCTGGGACAACAGTTTTAGCGCCACTTGAAAGCTAGTTAGAAATGGAGATTCTTGGGCCCAATCCCAAATCCCAGACCTAATGAATCATAATCTGCATTTTCTAGGTAGTTTGTATGCACGCTGAAGTCTGAGAAGCTGCTCTCTATGCCTTCCTTCACCAAGAGGGTAGGGGAGGTAGGATAGAAAAAAGAGACAGACACCTCATCAATGGATAGAACTGCACAGTCTTAATAAGATGCCATGCATTAAACTTAAACATCAGCAAGTTATGAATCCAAGCCATAAGAAAAGTCAGTCATGATCATATTGAAAATATTACACATTTTTCAAAGACAATAATTTGAGGACTTCTGTTTTAATCCACAGCTTCCTAAACCCCAAAAGCTTTCCTGCCTTAATTCCATTGATCATGCCCCAGCAACTCAGCCTTTAAAACTGTAGTGTTTCCTGGATCTCACCAGGGAGCTTTCCTCTCCTGGATTCCCACTGCATTCTTCCCACTTCCTTACTATGCTCTAACTCTTAATATTGTACAAAATGGTTGTCCACCCATTGTGGCCCCTTTTCTTGTCATTTCATTGGCAATAACCATGCTTATGCCTTTGAATTCACTCATTGGTTCAGTAATTTATTCTAATACTAAGCACCCACTACATGCCAAACACTATAGATTTGATTAAAATATAAAAGATATAATTCCAGCTTATGTATTTATAGAGTGAAATGTCAAACAATTACAATAGAACATAAATGTTATGATGGGAAAGTAGGGTGTTCTGGGGAACTTACATAGAGCTACCTAACTTGGATCTGGAAAGGTTACCTGCAATCTCATCTGAAGGGCACAGAGTTAATCAGGCAAGGTGGGGGAAGTACAAAGTGTTTCAGGGAGAGGGCATGCCAGCATCATTAAAACATTATCTTGGTCATAGATAATGCCAAAAATAAATGTGTGTTTGACAAAGTTTGGAGTTGTGTATTGCCTCGTGCATTCCAGTCAGTCACTTGGCAAACTGACTGGCTAATTAGAGTTGCACTAATTATCTTTTTAAAAAAGAGAGATAGCTTTCAAAGTATTGGCTGTAGCTATTTTTATTTAGAATAACTGTTACTTTTGAAAACCATTTTCAGATCCAGATCCCAGAGCTTGCTATTCCACTCTAAGAAAGAGCAAAAGGAGCTTTACCTGAGTTAACAGAAATTTCAAAGAAATTAAACATCATGGAATTAAACTTGTACGCTGAACCCTCTGTTAAGTCAGGGATGGTCTGTAAATTCCACAATTTTTAAATGATCACTCTAAAAATTGTGGATGTCTACTTTCCCTTATTCCTGTCAATTTCTGTGTTTGAGCCCATGCTATTAGGTACATACAAATGAAGAATTGTTATATTACTGACTGACCTTTATGATGTAATGCCCCTATTTCCAGAAATGCTCACTGACCTAAAGTCTAATTTTTCTGATATTAGAATATTTATCTAATAAAAGATTCATATCCAGAACATACCATAACTGAAATAATAGCACATTGTTTAAAACTGGGCCCAGAGACTAAATAGGCACCTGAAGAAAGAGGACATCTAGATAGCCAGTAAACATGAAATGAGTTTAACCTCATTAATCATCAGGGAAATGCAAATGAAACCACAATGATGGCTGAAGATAAAGTAAGTAAAAATAAAAATTAAAAACACTGGGAATACCAAGTACTGGCAAGGACTAAGGAGGCTAGAATTCTTACACACTTGTGGTGGCCGTGTAAAAACTGAACAACTTTGGCAGTGCCAAAGCTGAACACATTCCATTCCAGAAATGCACACACATGTGCACCCAAAGACATGTATAAGAGTATTTCGAGGAAGTATTCATAACAGCTCCAAACAGAAAACAACCCAATACCCATCAATGGGAAGAGGAATAAATAGTCTATTCATATACAGATGTTCTGGTCTTACAATGGAACTGCATCACAATAAACTCACAGTAAGTAAAACATACCTTAAATTAAAAATGCATTTAACATCCAGATAAACCCATCATAAAGCTGAAAACTTATAAGCTGAACTCTGTTAAGTCGGGAATGGTTTGTAATTAACCATTATACACAGCAATAAAAGTGAAGGAATTATTGTCAAACTTACCATGGATCAATCAGCCTCACAATACTGAGGGAAAGAAGCCATACACAAAAGGGTATCTAATAAAGTCCAAAAGCAGGCAAAACCAGTTTATGTGACAGAAGTCAGGAGCCACTAGATGGAAGAGAACAAGAAGGAGCCTTTAGTGCTGTAACAATGTTCTATTTCATCTGTTGTTTGGGTGTGGTTATGAGTGTGTATGCTTTCTTAAAAATTCACTGAGCTTAAATTTATCAATGTTTTTGTACCTATACTGCAACAAAATGTTTACAAATTTAAAAAAGAATTTAGCTACATGAGGGGATATGGCAGAAACAAAGGTGGTAGGGAATGTCTAAAATTGATAAATCGAGAAATAACTATGAAGGCACATTGTTTAAAAAAATGAGATGCAATTACACCAACAAGAAGAGTTAAAAATGGTTGCTCTTAAGGTTTGGAGGGGACTGTTTTTCAGTTTTTTTGGTACTTTCTTAAAGTGACATGCATATGTTATGTATATAGAAATGGTTAGAATATTCCAATTCTTCACAAAGGAAAGATCACTAATGTAGGTTTAAAAAAGTAGACAGCTTCCTGCAGCTAACAATGCCAAAGTCCATCTGTTAGAAGAAAATTCATTCTGCTTCTCAGCACAAATTATGATTTTAAACATCAAGTTTAAAAGTTAAAACTTTACATAAGGAACTGACAGATGCTATCATGTCACCGGTTTTAAGCCAAATGTTAATCATTGAGAAAGGGGGAAAGAGACCAATGCTAGATATATTTTATTCTACTAATGCATCACAAACTACCATGGCTGTTTCATACTTATTTTCTCATTATATAAAAGTAAAAACTTGTTATGAGAGTACAGTGATATGTCTTGGTATGCAGAGTGGTGCTCATGGATGAAAGTTCTTATTCTCTGTTTTATTCTTCAGATTAAACTACCAATTCCTAGTGCAGTTTGTGAAGATGTTCATAGGAATTATATAGAAAAAGGTGTTCCAAGGTCAATCATGTTTTGCAATCACTGGATTTCTGTATTGTGGGTCTTCTAAGAACCACCATATGTTAATGTGATTCTCCAGAAAGATGTTCCTCTGCACCTCAAATGGTGAGGCACTATAGTTATTACATAAAAAAGAAAAAAAAAATTAAGAAAAATTAAGAAATTAAGAAAAAAAGCCCAAATTGTTGTTTTTTTTAATGGCAAGAATCCATAACAAAAGCAATTATGAGGCAGCTAGACTACTTCTACTAGTAGGTTTAGAGTAACCCAGAAATTTGAAAACTTAAAATTTCCCCATGCCTTAAAATCTTTTCCAAGACTAATAGCATCTTTTAAGGTCTCCTGGCTGTTTGGTGTCATTTGGCAGGTACACAGATTTTACTGAACTTCTCTAAAAGAGAAATTCATTCAATTAAAAACCACATTTGACAAAACTTTAAAATAAAGAGACACTGTGCTAAAAGCATTTTCTGAATTTATTTTTGTGGTTTTTCAAGTCAACATTAAACTATGTATGTTTTTAAGTCAAGGCTGAATTATAAATGAAGTCTTCAGTATTTAGATACCAGAATAAAAAAGAACAAGCAAAGGTTGTATAGGATATCTGAGTTTGTTTTTTTTAATCTGAACAGAAAATAAGTAAGTATACAAGTTCGCTAAACAGAAGTGGTATAAATTGAATTTTATGTATTATGGAATTCAGTACATCACATTTACTTCGGTAGTCAGTGATTGTTATGGTTAATTCTGCAAAAAACAAAACCAGTTATGCAGAAACAAGAATATAAAATGCCCCTTTCTGAACCCCAGGTTTGATAAACTGATTTCATATCTAGCTTACTGATTATATTCCGTTTCACTTCTCCCTGTGCAAATAATACATCTAGTCATTTACTGATGGTTTGATGAGCTGAAATCACCTTCTCTTAGGATAGCTCAACGTAACAACCAAATATAAAAAAGTTATTCAAGATCAAGGAGATAAAACAGTGCCTCAGAAACATGATTCACCCATGTATACATAATTTTAGAACATATTTTTAAACATAAAATCACAGTCAAAGACAGTGATAGCATTGCATACTCAGTGCATTACTTCATGTAGTGCATTCCTATGGCTCATCTGGAGTTTAATACCAAATAACTACCACACTTCTAATGGGCTTCTAACACACAAATTTGTCTAATTCTTCAAAAAATCTAAAACTCTCATAAAGACCTTGAGCCTGGCATGTAAGGACTTTGTGTTTTAATATCCCAAACATTGGGAAGATTAGGTGTGACACATGGTAACCCCTCCTTGTAAGCAAGACTGCACATACACTTTTGTTACATCACCACAAAGAACCCTCAAACAACTCAATACCATAGCCTTAGAGGGGTACATTTATCATTTAGTTAAGGAAAATTGAAATGCACTCCAAGACACACACAAGGAATGAGTATTACTGTGGCAGCTAAAGAAATCTGCCACTGTGTAATAAATGCGGTTATGCAATGATGTTGTACATTTAAATAATACATTATGACTTGTTTCCTGCTACCATGGGGCACAGGAAAATGAAACTCAAGACTATCTTGCTAGAACAGGACAAATGATGACCCAGTTTTAAACAGGGTTCTTCATTGAAGGAAAAGATAGAGCCATAAAAGTCCAATTAGCTGACTTCAAATGGTTTACATCCCAGGATGAATCAGGTTACAGTGATTGAAGCCCAATTTAATTTAGGCAGGTTTTTAACCACAAGAATAAGGACATTCTTAGTACATATTAATAATTAAACCAACATATACACAATTAGCAATATCCTATATAATATTAAATGTTTTAACAACTTGTTCTCCATTATTCTATATCTAATTTGTTGCTTTGTTTTTTTTTTTTAAAAAAAAACCAAGCTCAACTTTATTTTACAATGTACTTTGCATTTCTAAGTGTATTCCGTAATTATTTCATTGAAGCAAGTATAGTTCTCCAGATTTCTCTAAGAGCCAAACTCAACTGTATCTTCTGTTATCTGTTTGAATTCATAGTTGCCTCTGCCATCCATATGCAGGTAGTACTAGGAGAAAGACGGGGGGAAAAAGTCAGTAACTAAGAGTGGATATAGTACTGTCCTTTATAAAAATAAAATACAGACTTCATTATTTTAAGGGAGCTAAATCTATAAGCATCCCACGAATTAGAATGCTTCCGTAACTCCATGACCAAGGATCTCAGCTACCAGTGGGTTAAATTGTGTTAAATGCAAGACTGTTCCATAGGTTAGTCTTTATTGCTTCCTGTCGCCTGATTACCTAATCAGCTTGGAATCTCTAACTTAAGGCTTTTTATTTGTTTTTAATTTATAGAGGAGAAAAAGAGCTATAAAAAGTGCTCGTATATCCTAACATCTGAAGTTGCAACAGCAGTTACAAAGCCTTCTAGTTTTATTTAGGGGCTTATTTTCAGAAAGCTTTCTGAGTTTCCATTTTCTGCATTACTATTTCTTAGCTATCCTGGCCTCTCACATTCTAGTTGTGTTCCTCTCCTTCACATGATCACTGGCCTGATGAGTATTTTGTTACTTGTCTATACCTTCAAAAGAAGAGGAAGGGTGAAACTCAAATACTCTCAATTCCTCTCAATGTTCTATGGCTATAATACTTAAGAACTTCTGAGAAAACACAAAGGCTTGGTTATATTTTAAATGGCTTTGATTTCTAGTTATTCAATTTCCTGTTCATGAAAAATTGACAAATTATAATATGCCATAAAATAATAAAATCTATCTTTAAAAGTCACATAGTTATATAGCATTTCGTTGAATTTTATTAAGTACTTTCATACAGGCTACCTCTCTAATTTTCATGGTAATCTAAGAGATAGGCAGGTAAGGATCAATAACTTCATTATACAAAGGAAGCAACTGAGGCTAGAAACACTGGTGCCTGAACCCAGGCTCCCTGACTTCAAATCCTATGCTCTTCTTTTTATCACTCGTAGGCTATCATCTACATCCTAAAGTCCTGAAAGTAAAGACTGTAATTAATTTACATCTGTCATGACACAGCTCAGTATCTGGCAAAAAAAGTGCTTAATCAGGTACGTATTTTGCAGGACAAGATACGCTTACCATTGTTCTAACTTTTCTGAACCCCTTGCTTTTACCTAAAATTTCTATATCATTTAAGAAGGGAAAAAAGGAAAAAAGAAAGGAAAGAAGAAAGGAAGGAAGGAAGGAAGGGAGGGAGGGAGGGAGGAGGAAAAAAAAATAAAGAGAATTAAACAGGGTTTGCTTTCAGGTTTTGAGCATTTTACATTAAGAGTTGAAAAGAAGTCCCATAGTGAGAATGGCACTGCTGAAGCACCAGAATAAATAATGCATCCGTACCAATGTAAGCCTCACTAGAATATCTTTGTAAATTATAGTTACTACCTCATGAATCCTACCTACTACAGTGCATTGATAAGCATAGCTGACATTATTCAATCTTCCCCCTTATAATCCTGACCTCTATTAAAAATGTCCCTAATTTTTTTGCCATGTTATTCTTCTTAAGACTTTTTCTCCTCTGTTACTACTGGTTAAGAAAAAGTTTACTTCACCATATTTGTGATAAGACTATGCAAATTTTAGTAAGTTACTATTAACAGACAACAGTCACTTATAAAAATAGAGAAAAATTGTTATGCTATTGTTTTCAAAACTGACAACTATAATATTTAAGAAAATCTTTTTTTATAAAACCACTTTTTCTCCTTAAGACATTATGTTTAAGGGAATATAAACCATACAATCTAAAACCATATTCACCTGAATTCATATTTTAAAGAAAATAAAGTTTCACTGTACCATTCTATGAAAGAAATACAAACCTCATGATGTTTCCAAAGAGATTTCCTATGTGACACAGTGAAGAGGGTGATGCCGACCTAATACAAAGAAAATGATTTAAGTTTGTATCAGTAACTGAGTCACAAATTAAACTAGTCCATGTACTTCAAGCTGTTAAGAGGACTGTCTTTGGTGATTAAAGTTAAAAAGCAAAGTCCATGAGGAAAAAATTCACAACTGATGGCAAATGTTTACAGCAACGGAAAGTACTGGCCATCAACCACATAATAAAAACTACCAGGTACTGGCATTAAGTATATTATTTCGTTTTGGGCAAAAAGCATATCTCCTAGCATGTTTCCTATTTTTTTGTGAAAAACATATGAGAGGAATATAAGAAGGATAAAAACAGCCAAAGGTCAAAATCAGGAAAAATTAAATCAGTATAGCATTGCTGACAGCCAACTTGCTTCTCAAATACAGGGTCATAATCATCTACTGTAAACTATTGTTATGGAATGTGTCTTGGAATTCAGCTTTTGAAAATGTATTATTTAACACCTCCAGAGGGTTCTGAGGCAGAATTTTGTAATTAAACACATGTTTCTGTAGCAACACATATGGACACTGAAATCAAGTGAGACAAATAGAGTTTAAATATCTTTTGTTAGCTTAGACAAGGTTTTACCCAGTGAGCTTGCTACAAAATTATGAAAAATGTTTTGAATTTAAGTATTTTCTGGATTTCAGATTGTGAATATGTATTTATAAATATGTACTTCAGACTTAAGAAAAAAACATTACTAATAACAGCTGTAGTTGCTCTGGATCAGTGGTTCTCAACCAAGGTGGGGAGGACAGTGATATTTGTCCCTCAGGGGGACATTTGGCAATGACTGGAGGTATTTTTATTGTCACAACTGAAAGCACCACTGGCATCTAAGGGTAGAGGCCAGGGATGCTGCTAAGCATTCTCCAGTGCACAGAACCCCCAGCGCTGCCCAACTAGGAATTACCAGTCAAAAGATCAAAAGTGCCAAGACCAAGAAACCCCACTTTGGGTCACTGTTCCTCCACGTCCATCACTTGAGGCTGGCAAATGCAAGTCTAGGGCATCCGGGAAATTTCCACTATGGTTTCTTCATTTTATTTTCATTTTGATAATTTTTAAAAGATCATTGTAAGTATATTCTGGATCATTTTTACCAAGAGATTTAAGTGCCTAACTTTGTATTTTTACACCTCTGATTGCCAAGGTGATATAACATAAAACTTCTAATGTGTAATAAATTTGGCTGCACTGTGAAAGGTTCTCAAATTGGTTAGGAATTGCATAATAAAATAAGCATATTATCAGTATTAATAAAACATGTATTTCAAACATACCACACTTTTCTGATTTTTCAAAGCTCATTTCAGATATTATTTCTCTGCTCATGATTCCACAATAATTGGATCAGATATCTACTTAATGCACACATTCTTTATATGAGAATATAAAGAATATATAAATTATATAAATCAAAATACAAAAGCAAATGCAAAATAATAAAATTTGAACCTCTGATTCTATTTTCCATAATTAAATCCCAAACCACTGGTTTAGTTCCATAGGTCTCTTTAATGCTGAAAATTTGAAATTGTATCTAAGTTTTTTCTGTATTTAATTTGTAAATTTAAATTAGTTTTGTAGCTGTAAAAGGGCTCTAGGCTTAAGCAGTTAACGCCTCATTTCATGTTTACATGTTTAAGTACTATTACAGTAATTTAAATTATCTATGAGGCCCCATATGACTTTTCTTCTTTTAAATTGAACTAATGTTTTATAGAACTTATACACTCCTATATGAGTACTTCAAGTCTATAGTTAGAACATATGAGGAA
Organism: Sapajus apella; assembly: GCF_009761245.1. Taxonomy (NCBI): domain Eukaryota; kingdom Metazoa; phylum Chordata; class Mammalia; order Primates; family Cebidae; genus Sapajus; species Sapajus apella. The sequence continues at coordinate 7,691,335 of NW_022437004.1, read as the reverse complement.
ATCACAGGGTCGAAATCACCAGTGAAGAGCCGCTATGTCATTGAATCAACAGCATACTACATGGTTTTATGTACATGAGAATACCATAAACATCTCTAAGGCCTATAAATTTGAAAACCAAAATGAACAAACATATAAATATTATATATTACCAAGACAAATTCAAGAATAGAAACTAAATCATGAACAAGATAAAATCAGTAGTTAAAAATCTTTCTACAAAGAATAGCAAATTTGTTCTTTTATCATCACACCAGTGCTTCTCAAACTTTAACGTGCCTTTGAATCATCTCAGGATTTTGTTAAAATGCAGATTCTGGTTTAGCAGGGCTTGAAATTCTGCATTTCTAACAAACCCCCAGGTGATACTGCTGCTGCTGAACATGACCACACTTTGAAGAATAGGGATTCATACTATATATACTCAATATGACCTTTTTTATTTATTGAGAACCCCTAAAGAATATATATAAAATGTTAAAAATTGGCCGGTCACAGTGGCTCACGCCTGTAATCCCAGCACTTTGGGAAGCTGAGGCAGGCGGATCACGAGGTCAGGAATTTGAGACTAGCGTGACCAGCATGGTGAAACCCCATCTCTACTAAAAATACAAAAATTAGCTGGGTATGGTGGTGTGCGACTGTAATCCCAGCTACTCAGGAGACTGAGGCAGGAGAATCACTTGAACCCAAGAGGCGGAGGTTGCAGTGAGCAGAGATTGTGCCATTGCACTCTAGCCTGGGCGACAGAGTGAGACTTTGTCTCAAAAAAAAAAAAAAAAAGTTAAAAAATCTTCATCTACCTCATTTACTTATACAGAAACTATAAAATAGCTAGGATATACTATACTTGTTCCAAAATTTAACCATGGTATAGATGTTGGTAACAATTTCTCAAAGAAAGAAAACTGATACTATTGAATAATTAAAGAATGAAACCATTAAAGACAGCCTCAGACTTGGCTACTAAAAGCAGCTTTGGTAAAATATTGCTCAGGCTAGAAAATAAAACTGATAAATTAAAAATTGCCAAATAAATATCATTGAGTTTTACTCATTAAAAAACCTGATGATTAGGTAAAGTTAATGGAATAAATTAAGAAAAGATCAGTTTATTAACTCTAAGTAATGAGGTAATGGGCCAGATGTGATGGATATTGTTTTATATCTCATTTATATAAAATAATATATTTAAATCTATTTCTATATATAAAGAGACTCATATACAGGATGTATTATTTATAATTCTTTCTCTTTTACTCATGTTTTAAATCTTTATTAAAACAAGAAATCGTGGTGTGGTGGCTCACGCCTGTAATCCTAGCACTTTGGGAGGCTGAGGCAGGCAGATTGCCTGAGGTCAGGAGTTCAAGACCAGCCTGGCCAACATGGTGAAACCCTGTCTCTACTAAAAATACAAAAATTAGCTGGGCATGGTGGCAGGCACCTGTAGTCCTAGCTACTCAGGAGGCTGAGGCAGGAGAATCATTTGAAACCAGGAGGAAGAGGTTGCAGTGAGCTGAGATCACACCACTGCACTCCAGGTTGGATGACAAGAGCGAGACTTCAAAAAAAACCAAAAAACAAAAAACAAGAAATCTTCTGGTAGAAATTTTGTTACTTAGTGACTTGGAATCTTCTCTTTGGAGAGATGTGGACACACGATACACTAGGAAGGAAGCCAGGGCTCCTCAAACTGAGCAGCTGCACACTTACCTTTCGACAATGACTGTAAATGTAGCCTTCCACGTCAACACTAACTGCACTTGTGCATTCATCCAAAATGGCAAACTGGGGTTTATGATAAAATAATCTTGCCATCTGAAGGATAAAAAAAATATTTTGTGTAAAACACAGGCAGAACTAAAATTAATAAGCCAAACAAATTTATGTTAAATATGCATTTGCAGTCTTGTAAAGCAAAAGTATAAAAATTATTCTAAACTCAAAAAATCTACTTCCCAGAAACAGAAACAATATAAACATCATTGTTTTCACTGTCATCCTGAACAAAGAGAATAATGTACTTCATGGGAAATATTAAGTGCTCAGAGTAAAACAAAAAGCTTAAGACTGATGAGAGAGGGAGTTTCAAACTAGTTTAAAGAAAGCTCACTAAACAAATAAGATTCGAGAGGACATATTTTAACCAAATCTCAGAATTGAGACTAGATGACTTCAATGCAAAAAGGTCTCTATTTAAAATACTTTGTTGCTTAAGTGTTGGTACCAATTAATATTCCCACCAATAATTTTTTATTGTACCTGTTTTATATCCCCATTGTCAGTTCTGGGTATGCTCAATTTTTTTTTAGGCCAATGCTAATTTTATAAGTGAAAATTAACACCAAAATTATAGCTTACATTTCTTAACTATCAGGAATAATGAACATTTTCCCATATTTATGCTCCTGTGTATTTTATTTTCTGGGGATTGTTTATGCTGATCTTTTGTGTAACAGATATTCCAGTTATTGGCATCTGCCCCCTGACAAGATCTTCCTGTTTAAGACCAATGGGCACTTTTCTGTCCTTAATTTGTCTTCTCTGCAACACTCTACTCAGAAGACCACTCCATCCTTTTGAGAAAGTGACGGTGAAACCGTGCACCTAAGTTTCCTCCCACTTCTGAGGATCCTTTCTCAGTTTCTAGCACTTTCTTTTCCACTTGACCATTAAATACAGGAGCTCCTCAGGGTTAATTTCTAGGCCACCTTCTCTTTTTCCTGTATTCTATCTCTCAGTGATCTCATCCAATCTTAATTTCAAATACCATTTACATTTTATAAACTTGCAATATGCATCTCTCACTCATATTTTTCTAATTTCCAGATATATAAAAATTTTCTGCCAGGTGTGATGGATCATGCCTGTAATTCCAGCACTTTGGGAGGCCAAGACCGGAAGAATGCCTGAGATCAGGAGTTCTAGACCAGTCTGACCAACAGGGAGAAACCCCGTCTCTACCAAAAATATGAATTAGCTGGGCGTGGTGGCGCATGCCTGTAATTCCAGCTACTGAGGAGGCTGAGGCAGAAGAATGGCTTGAACCCGGGAGGTGGAGGTTGCGGTGAGCTGAGATTGCACCACTGCATGCCAGCCTGTGCAATAAGAGTGAAGTCAGTTTCAAAAAAAAAAAAAAAAAAAAA
>NW_022437004.1:7682140-7683186 GCF_009761245.1 Sapajus apella | reverse complement strand
GTGGCTCACGCCTGTAATCCCAGCACTTTGGGAGGCCAAGGCAGGTGGATCACCTGACGCCAGGAGTTCAAAGACCAGCCTGACCAACATGGAGAAACCCCGTATCTACTAAAAATACAAAATTAGCCAGTCATGGTGGTACATGCCTGTAATCCCCCTTACTCGGGAGGCTGAGGCAGGAGAATCGCTTGAACATAGGTGGCAGAGGTTGCGGTGAGCCGAGATTGCACCATTCATTGCACTCTAGCCTGGGCAAAAAGAGCAAAACTCCATCTCAAAAAAAGAAAAAAAAAAAAAAAAAAGGAAAAAAAAGAAATATATCTATGTCTCCTCTCCTATGTGCCAGGCTGCGGATCATGTACTCTGTACTGGACAGGAAAGGAGACAGAGACAGAAAAGTACTGATCAACTGTAAGAAAAGGGATTTCAGAGATCTCAGGGAATTTGAGAAAGGGGCATGGTTGCCAATCTAAGGTAAAAAAGATTTACAAAAGTAGACTTAAAAAACACTAAAAATTTTGTAGCAGTGGTATCTCTGGCAAAGGGGTTTTGGCCCAATTTCTGTTTAAATAAATATTCCACTTTTCTATCATATATACTTTTTCATAATTCAAAATAAGAAAACTCGTTACTAAATAGGAAGAGCAAGAAACATGGAGTGAAGAAGTTAACTTTTGGTCAGAAACACAAGATATCCCAACTTGGGACATTAGATGGCACAACCCTGGCTGATTCACTGTTTTAAGCGGCTAGGCCTTTCAACTCTGTTTTCCCCCAAACTTTCTACTTTGGTAATTTTCAATCCTACCAAAAAACTGAAAGGACAGTAGAATCAAAACCCATGTACAATCTTTACCTAACTTCACCAACATTAGTATTTGTGGCATTGGCCTTCTCCTTTCCCTGCTCTGAAACAAAACAACAGTCTCTCTTTTACACATCACATTCAATTCTCCAGACATTTGCTTATGTCTGGAGACACACCCTGCCAATGGCTTGGCCATGCTCCAATTATATAAGCAGCAGTGTCACAGGTGAGCTTTCCC
>NW_022437004.1:7659144-7682040 GCF_009761245.1 Sapajus apella | reverse complement strand
TTTTTGTATTTTTAGTAGAGACAGGGTTTCACCATGTTGGCCAAGCTGGTCTTAAAGTCCTGATCTCAGGTGATCCACCTGCCTCGGCCTCCCAAAGTGCTGGGATTACAGGCATGAGCCATCAAGCCCAGCCTGGATCATCTGTTGTTTTTTGTTTTGTTTTGTTTCTTGGTTCTTTTTTGAGACAGTCTCACTCTTTCACCCAGGCTGGAGTACAGTGGTGCAATCTCAGCTCACTACAAACCTCCGCCTTCCGAGTTCAAATGATTCTCCTGCCTCAGCCTCCCAAGTAGCTGGGATTACAAGTGTGTACCACCACACCCAGCTAATTTTTGTATTTTTAGTGGAGATGGGGTTTCACCATGTTGGCCAGGCTAGTCTGGAACTCCTGACCTCAGGTGATCTACCCACCTCAGCCTCCCAGAGTGCTGGGTTTATAAGCGTGAGCCACCGTACCCGGCCTATCATCTGGCTTTTATAAGATTCATCCTCTCAGCCCCACTTACTCTTCCAAGATAACCTCCCAATGCTCTAGGCACACCTTTGAATTCCTAATCTTCAAACAAAAATTATCCCTTCTGTGCTTTTATACCACACAAACAGAGTTCCTTGGTTGAAGTACATTCATTATTCATTCTCTGAGTTTCTATCATGTCCACTTGTGAACCATATCCTTCCATTTTCTCTGAAGACACAGTACAGAAATTTAAAGTTGTTTTACAGTTCTTGATTTGCAGTTATTTCTATAGTCATCTTCTAAATTCACTCTAGAAATGCCTAATCATTTCAAATTTTCACTCCTTCAGTCTAATTTCCATTTTGAATATAGCTAATATTTCTCTCATTTATGATTTATTCTTCACACTAGATTCATCTCATGTTACAGCACTGGCCAAGCAAGAACCCTATTAGGTTAATATTAACTTCATGTAGAGTGGGTATGATTTTGGAAAAAAATAACCTGCAGAATCAGGGACTCAGAGGTAACAAAAAGGGGGAATATAACCTGAGGATAATGGGTCAGAAATGATGCCATAGCCATTTCTTTTGCTTTCTTTCTTTGGCTATAGTTTTCTCCAATCTCCCTAAGGCCTAATAATCTGCAGGGGGAGAGGAGAATCTCTTGCTTGGATCTATTCAAACTATGGAATATATAATTTAAAAAATGACTCCTTATGAAGTTGCCCCTCTTGACAAGCAAGGTACTCAACTACCATTCTTTTTTATTTTTATTTATTTATTTATTTTTAGGATCTCACTCCGTCACCTACCCTGGAGTGCCATGGTGTGTGATCACAGCCCACTGCAGCCTCAAACTTCTGGGCTCAAGCAATCTTTCTGCCTCCCTGTATCTAGGACTATAGGCATGTGCCATCACATCCAGATAATTTTTAAATTTTCTGTAGAGAAAGGGTCTTGCTATGTTGCCCAGGCTGATCTCATTCTTAATATGTAGTGTTTAGTGCATGTTTTTGGTTTGGAACCAGTTTAATCATCATAAAAATTAAAGTAGTTTCTTTCAAATGCTTGTTTATATTAGGAAAACTTAAAAATTCGAAGTAACTTTCAGTAGTAGATACTGAACCTTGAAACAAAAACACACATATAATAATGAAGAAAAAGGGCAAGAACAGAATAAAGAATAAAAATGACAGGCCAAGTGTGGTGACTCATGCCTGTAATCCCAGCACTTTGGGAGGCTGGGGTGGGCGTATCACAAAGTCAGGAGTTCAAGACCAGCCTGACCAACATGGTGAAACCCCGTCTTTACTAAAAATACAAAAAATAGCTAGGCGTGGTGGCACACGCCTGTAATCCCAGCTACTCAGGAGGCTGAGGCAGGAGAATAGCTTGAACCCAGGAGGTGGAGACTGCAGTGAGCCGAGATCGTGCCACTGTACTCCAACCTGGGCAACAGAGCAAGACTCCATCTCAAAAATAAAACAAAATGATAAAATTTGAATGGATCATTTCTAATACCTTCAGCTATTTCAGAAAGAATAGCCTAAGTGAGACAAAAGAGATGTCTATAGGGAAGAGACATGAAAAGAAATTTCAAAAGCCAGCCAGGATGACCTTATATCCCTGGACTAACGAGCTACAGTTTCTCTGAACTTTTAGAAGAATGTATTACTGGTATACAGTGGGATCTGCAGCTTTTCCTTTCATAGGTACCGGCAGTATATTTATGAATTTTTCAGAATTCCAAATTTGCACACAAGTTAAAGATTTTCAAGCACTATGATCATTTAAACTAATCCATACTGAAACAGCTGCTGAATAAAAAAATAGATGAAATTTTGTGTCTTGATCAATCAAAATGCTGGAACCAGTTACATTCTTTTTTTTTTTTTCTTTTAATTTTTTTTTTTTTTTTTAAAGATGGGTTTTCACCACGATGGCCAGGCTGGTCTTTAACTCCTGACCTCAGGTGATCCACTCACCTCGGCCTCCCAAAGTGCTAGGATTACAGGCGTGAGCCACCGCGCCCGGCGTGGAACCAGTTACATTCTTGTGCAATTTCTTCAGAGTATACTCACTGCCATTCTTTGCTTTTCTCCACCACTGAGTACGTCCATCCAATCCTGAACACTGTCCCAGCCTCCTTCACGTTCAAGGATATGACCCAACTGGACATTGTCTAAGTATTCCTTCAGTACCTTTCAGAAAAATGATTCAAGGTGAAATCAAACTTGATGTAAACCAACATTTTTAATCTTGCTTTGTTTTTTAAACTGGAATCACTACACTTCTACTGTCTGTACCATTTAAAAGATACATTTCAAAAAAGAATGTGGCCCAAGGTAGCCCTGAACCTTTCAGCTCCTATCTACACTAAACTTGACAAAATATATCTAGTAGCATAAAAAGAATGACACTATTGTACATAATAAAAGAATGATGGCAATGAGAAAACAAACAATAGTGTAAAAAAAAAGATTAAACCCTCCATATTTAAGCCAAGGCATTATCATCTTACCTCAATTTAGAAAATCAAAATTGATGGCTTTGGGAGTCTTTACAGATTAAGATAAACTACCTGGCATTTAAAATACTTAACTGATTAAAGAATCTGAAATGGAGTATTTTCAGTGGATCTAGAATATAGACATTCTCTTACTAAGTCAGATATTCCCTTCCTTTTCTGATCTTCTCGTCCATCTGGATATATCACTTGGTCTCGAAGTGTTCCAAGGGTCATGTAAGGTCTCTGACAGTAGTAGAGCAAAAGTCATTAGAAGCAACATTTAAAAAATAAATAAATAAAAAGATCTTTAAATCAAAGATAACTCAAGCTAGGTCTTACCTGAGGAACATAAAATAACTTTCCTCTCTCAGGTTTAGTTAGACGTCCTCCAAAAAGAGGCCATAACTATTAAAAAAAAAAAAAAAGAGAGAGAGAGAAGGGAGAAGAACACCTGTAAAATTTACAAAGTGGTAGATAGTATGGCAAAATAAGACTGTAAAATTTTGAAACCAACTTGACTTACTTCACCAAGAACACGGAAAAGTGAACTCTTTCCGCAGCCATTTGGACCACAGATTAGAACATTAGCCCCAGATCTAACCTGAAAAAAAAAAATCAGTCAAATTAACATATACTCAATGAACATTTCCTTAGACTCAAATATTAATAGCTCTTGGCTAATTATAAGCCTTCTATTTTTCTGTAAATGTAGCATCAGGTGGAACAGGGATGAGGTATTATGAAGGGACCTTTTACTTTGTTTACTTGCAATTTTTACCATTAATTTTTTTCACTTAAAAATAATTATTGCTGGTTGTGGTGTCTCTCACCTATAATTTCAGCATTTTGGGAGGCTAAGGCAGGAGGATCACTTGAAGCCAGGAGTTTGACTATTCTGGGAAATAAAGCAAGACCTTTGTCTCTACAAAAAATAAAAATAAAAAATTAGGCTGGTGTGGTGCTGCACACCTATAGTCTCAGCTACTTGGGAGGTTGAGGTGGGAGGATCGCTTGAGTCCAGCAATTCAAGGGTGCAGTGAGCTATGATATCACCCAGGCTGACAGAACAAGACCCCATCTATATATGTGTATGTATAAATAAATAAATTTATTGACTGATTGATATCATCAACTTAATCAAGATAAGAAGAGCTAAAGTTTAAAAAATTGGGAATTCTTGAAAACAATAAATACATGTGTATACACAGTCACTTTTAAAAACATGAAAATGTACTGTTCTACAATTTGCTTTTATTATTTAACAATATGTCACAGATATTCTTACAGGTCAGTATATTTTCCTTTAATGCCTCAAGCATCTTTCAAGCATCTTCCATAGTAAGGATATACTATAACTGATTTAAACACTCCCCTTTGGTTAAATATTTAGGTTGCTGGCATTTTGTTTTGCTCCTCTAGATAATACTGCAATGAGTATACAAGTCAGCAAGTAAACTTATACAACAGTAAGCAAGCAAGTTTCTGTAGATTCAATTCTTAGAAATTACAAGTGTTTTATTAAAATATATGTGCATTATAAATATTGACAAGTGCCACTATATTATTCTGAAACAATATAAAGATAGATGAGAAAATGTAAAGCGTGGTTAAGTTCTAGGCTTAAGATCTTATAAGTATCTAATTAACCCTGTAAAGAATCAGAAAATCTTAGTTATAATTCCAGCTTACAACATTAAACACCAATGTAACACAATAGGAAACAAAATATCAGAGAGATATGAGTTACCCTAGCTGGTAACCTGTCTTCGACAAATTTGTTAAACTGGTGAACCTTCTGTTCCTATTATTTAATTCAATGAATATTTATTGAATGCTCTCTGTCAGGCTCTGTACTAGGCAAGTAGGCCACACTAGTGAATAAAAGAGACAAAAAACAAGAAACCAAAAACCCCTCTGTCATTACTGGTTTACATTCCAGTGACAAGAGACATACAATGAAGAATATACATAATATGTAAGTAAGTTAAATAGTGAATCAGAAAATAAGAACTTTGGAGGAAAAAACAGATAAAAGAAACTTCAGAGTAGCTGAGGGAAGTTGCATTTTTAAGGTGGTCAGAGTAGACTACTGAAAACGACAATTGGGTAAAACTTAGAAAAGAAGGAGTGAATTAGGATTTAACTATAAGAAGATTGTTCTAGCCCCTACCTTTACCCATAAAAAGCTGGTGCAAAGGCACTGAAGCAGGAATGTAGCTATTCTATTCAAAAAAACAGAAACAAGGCTGATTTTACTGGAAAAGAATGAACAGGAAGGAAGAATAGTAGGTAATGAGATCAGAGAGGTATCAAGTAGGGTAGTGGCAGGCATTGAAAGAACTTTTGCTTTTACTGTGACAAAATGGAGAGCCATCAGCATTATTCACAATAGCCAAAAGGTGGAAGCAAGGAAGCAACCCAAGAGGATGAATGGATAAACAAAATGTGGCATACATACACACACACACACACACACACACACACACACACACACTGAAATGGCATTCAACTTTTAAAATGAATAAAACTCTGACACATGCTACAGTTCAAAGATGAACTTTGAAAACATCATGCTAAATGAAATAAACCAGACACTAAAGGATAAATACTGTATGACTTCACTTATATGTGGTACCTATAGCAGTCAAATTCATAGAGACAGAAAGAATTAGAGGTTACCAGGGGCTGTAGAGAGGAAGGCGGGAGAGTTACTGTTTGTTTAATGAGTACAGAGTTTCTATTTGGGATGATAGAAAAGTTCTGGAAATGGATAGTGGTAGTGGCTGCACAGCGCTGTAAATGTACTTAATGCCACTGAATTACACACTTAGAAATGGTTAAAAAGGCAAATTATGTTTTACATTTTAAAAATTTCTTAAAGAAAAAAGAATGAACCAGCCTAACACAGAGTTGATCAAAAAGAAAGTAACACAATTTACACACATCGTTGTTAAAGAAAGAGCTATTCTAAATGACTTTTCCAAACAAATAAACTTTTTTCTGATAAAGAATCGTTTTCATAGACTTCTTTTTAAATAACATAATTTCCTTATCATATAAAATTGAATATACTGAATGTTCCTCATAAAGCAAGGTTATCATATAAAATAATCATACTCTACTGTAACAGTGATGCCATTAGAAGGTCCTAAAGATCAGGAAGTTGGTAATTAAATGGTTCCCTGCTACCATGCTTTATTTGAGTAATGTCGGCCATATATAAATTATCTGCTCCTAACTGCTCTTTGTCGTTTACTCGGGTATCAATGTTCCTGCCTCCAACAATACCCTTCCACGTTATTTGTTGCAATGTACCAGGAAATCCCAAAACCAGGCTTCTAATGATGTGCATAAATAATAACCAGACTTACTAAAATCCTGAGTTATTCTTTTATGCTCAAAATCAAGCCTGTCTAACCTACTCAGCATTCACTTTACTCCATGGCTTTTGGCAGTGTTGAACAAAACTTCCAATTATGACGTCACCCATGATAAGCCAGTGATAATTTTTCTATGTTAAAAATTTATAAGTATATATTTTTGTGGGGTTAAATTAAGGCTAAAAGCCAACAGTAACATTTACTGAAAATAAAGTTCTTAACAGCACTGTTTTATTGAGGCTCCTAGAATGCTTTACTGGATCAACCAACAATGCTTTCAACCACCATATTTTTACCAATAAAAATATATTCCCCAAATAATACTCCTTGATAAATCCTACTTCCTGTAAATTTATCATAACAAATCATCAAAAATTCTACACATAAAGTAAAAGAAAAATTATATAAAAGTATGGTATTAATGAGGATTGATTAGCTTTTAAAAACACTATAAGTATGCCTTACTGAAAAGGTAAAAGTCTTAATAAGTTATGAAGTAGTTTTGGAGACAGGGTCTCACTCTGTATCCCAGACTGGAGTGCAGCGGCACAGTCTTCACTCACCGCAACCTCTGCCTCACTGGCGTAAGTGATCCTTCCACCTCAGTCTCCTGTGTAACCAGGACCACAAGTGTGCACCACCACACCCAGATAATTTTTCTGTATTTTTCATAGAGACGGGGTTTTGCCATGTTGTCAAGGCTGGTCTCAAACTCCTGAGCTCAAGCAATCCACCCGCCTTGGACAAAGTACTATTTTAATCCTCACATTGTAACCTGCAAGCTGTTACCTCTTTGGGTCTCTCCAGTCTGCATACCTCCCAGAATAAAATCTAGACAGATAAATATGGCTTTCTAGGAAGTTTATAGTGGAAAATGGTACAAAATCTCATATCCCAAAGAAGTTTTTATTATTTGGTTACAATATAGCCCAAAAGGCAAATTAATCATGAAGTAGTCAACATTTATTTGAAGGGCCAAGTCTCAGTTTTATTATGCCTCTTTCCAAGAAAAGAAATCTGTATTTTCAAGTAAGTTAGATGAGTAGAAAATAATTAGAGGTTGCAAAGAACTGAAGAATACTTGTCTACTATTGAAAGGCTATGTTAAGAAAAACAATAAAAAAGACAGAATGAATGTGAGAAACCCAAGTCTACTTTAGAATACTTTAAGTCAGAAAGAGATAAGAATTCATAACAGTGAACCAAAAACACAGAAGTCAGACAAACAGTTCCCAGGGGAAGAGAAAACAAGAATCACAGTATAAACACAATTATGAAGTAAAACACTCCAACAAGTAAGGACATAAGTGGGGACTCAGGACTTCCCAAATGAAACCCAAAAAACAGAAAAAAATAAGGACGTTTTTAAGACTATAAAAGTAAAATTATAGAAATGACAGAAGTCTATTAAATCCAAACATAAGGGCTTTAAAAGAAAAGGCTTTGAACTAAAAAGAAAGTGACAGCTTTAGTGTGTTGACATCATGACCAAAGATTTTTTATGGGCCATAACCATGATCTATCTACTCCCAATCACTCTCCTCATTGTATCCCAACCCCCTTTCTCATTGTGCTTCAGTCATGTGTGCCGTTATATTGTTGACATATTTTATTTCTGCATAAAGACAGGGTGAGGGTAAGTGGGAGAAAGGGTCAAGAGCCATTCTTTAATGAAGTCTCATGTCCCTTTTTATCTTTGGACAATGGCAATAAAGGAGCTACTGGAAATCACGCCTGGCTACCTACTTTGCCAAAGGAACATTCAAGTGACTGAAGTACCTGGAGCTATGTGAGAAAACACTTCTGTGATATGCAGAGCCAGTCTATATTTACCATCTATATTTACATTTTCTGTACTTCATCTTGTATTTCCTAGCTGTGGAATAAATATGATAATGATAGAATACTCACTGCTGAATAAGGTCAAAGTACTTCGCATAACTAACAATTTTCATTTTTATAATTAATTGAGCAGAAAGTAGACATGTACTTAATGGAAATTATTAAGAGCAGAAAACTGAAGACTTACTGTGAAGACTCTAAGAATTTAAAAACAAATCTAATAATTATACTCTTTATTTTATAAACTATCAGACAATATTTCTTCAAAGAAAGCAGTAGGAAAAAAATCCCCACATAAAACACAAACTACAGATGGCCATGCACATAAGCATGTGGAGAGGAATTCTAGAGCTGTACTGTCCAATACCATACCACTACTCACATGTGGCTATTTAATTTTAAATCATAACTAAATAAAATTTCAAATTCAGTTTTGCAGTTGTCCTAGTCACATTTCAAGTGTTCAGTATCTACACATGGCTATTTTACTGGATCGTGAAAGTATAGAGCATTTCCATTATTGCAGAAAGTTAACTGGAAAGTGTCATTCTAGAGAAATGGTGTTTAGAATGGTGAAGATAGCCTATGTGATAGGAATTATGTTACTAATTATGAAGATTTCTGGATCTGAACCACTCATAAAGCCACAACATACAGAAACTAGCAACCCTTTAATCTGCAAGTTTTACAAATCATACAAAAACATTCATCCTTTGTCTTTTCTTTTTAATTTGGTCTGCCATATCCCACTTCACTAACAGAGTATATTGAATCAGCATCAGTATTCGCTTGGCATGGGATTTTACTTGTTTTAGGTGAGTGTCTATTTGAAGTGCTACTGTGCTGCTCTTCCACTGTTTTCATCAGTAATAAAAGTCTATATTTTGTTTTTATAGGTACAAATCATCCTGTTACAGTCATAATACCAACCACACCATAAGTTTCTTTTTAATGTAAAGAGACTAAAATTATATTTGTGTGTTTAAATATTCATTTTACACTGGAGACTCCAATTTACTATATTTTCTATGGCTTTCTTGACATAAACTTCATTTGCAAAAAGCTTTTTGGCAGTAGTATTTGAAATTTTGAAGTCCTGTCAATTAAAAAAAATAGATTAGTGTTTCGAAGACTTACTTTTTAAAGCAATTCTGTTGATTCAGAGACTAAGTCAAGCCTTAAAGTTAATTTAAATATTCAGGTAACCTTTTTTCAGTTCACATTTTAAAGATGATTTAAGCTTTTATATGGTCATTTTAAAACTTACTTCAAAATTAAGGTCTCGGATCAAAACATCTCCATTTGGCGTTGCTAAAGGAACATGATCAAACCTAAAGGGGAAGTTTAAAAAAGAGAATTACTTTAAAGTATATAAGGAAATAACATAACTCAATACTACCAAAAATACAAATAACCTGATTAAAAAATGGGTAAAGGGCTTAAACACCTCTTAAAAGAAGAAATTCAGATGGCCAACAGGTGTATGAAATGGTGCTCAACATCTCTAATTATCAGGAGAATGCAAATCAAAACCACAATGACACATCACCTCTCACCTGTTAGGGTGGCTACTATCAAAGAGACAAATGGTAAAGGTTGGCAAGGATGTGGAAAAAGGAAACCTTGGACATTGTTGGTGGGACTACAAATAGTACAGCTATTATGGAAAACAGTATGGATGTTCCCAAAAAATTAAAAATAGGACTACTATATGATCTAGCAATCCCATTTCTGGGTACATTTCCAAAGGAAATAAAATCAGTAACTCAAAGAGAATCTTTCGCCCATGTTCAATGAACATATGACTATTCATGTTAGTCAATATATGAAAACTACCTAAATGTCCTTCAAACAACGAGAGGATAAACAATAGTGTGTATATATTCACACTAAATATATATTCACACATAAAATACAATAGAATATTATTTCACCTTTAAGAAAGAAGGAAACTGGGTCATTTTCAACAACATAGATGGAGCTGGAGGACATTATGCTAAGCAAAATAAGCAAGACATAAAAAGAGAAACACTATATGATCTTATTTGTACATGAAATCTCAGACAGTCAAACTCATAGAAGTAGAGAGTAGGATGGTGATTATCAGGGGGTAGAAAAAGAGGAAATGGGGTAATACTGGTCAAACAGCACAACATTTCAGTGATACCAGAAGAATAAGTTCTATAGATCCACTGTATAGCCTAGGGACAATAGTAGAAAATACGGCATTGTATACCATTGTATATTTGCTAAGACACATGTAAATTAAATTCTCATCAAACACACACAAAAATGGTGAGTATGTAGAGGTGATAGGTAAATTAATCAGCCTAATTTCACAATGTATACAGATATCCAAGCATCAAGTTGCATACTTCAAATATTAATGTATACAATTTTTACATCAATGATACCTCAAAGCTGTTTTTTTTTTTTAAATAAAAGCAGAAGTAATTTTAAATACTAGACAATTGTAAGCTGAAAGAGAAAGGCTGTTATGAAATTTAACAAACACTTATGGTGCTAAAGAACCTTTTTTGGTACGTACTTTATAATGTTATCTGCATTAATGATTTCTCCAGCACCAGGTATCAAGGGAATGACTTGTACTCCTTCAACACCTTAAATGGAAAATAAGAATTAAAGCATCATATTATGTCAGCAAAAACTTAAAATTGTGACCTTAAACTGTGACACTCATATTTACCCTTTTCCTGTTGTGAGACCATTGTGCGCTCATATTTGCCATGATTTAAATCCTTCAGTACTTGCATTAATTCTGTAATCCGAGCAGTAAAACTAAAATTTTAGAAAAGGAAACCATAATCAAAACTCCAGTCACATCTTTTATTTTATATGAACTTAACTCAAGTTCCTAAAATTGTAATTTAGTATAAGTGAAGTAACCTAAAAGTCTCACATAAAGTATTAAAGACAGCATGTGTGTTTTATTATGTTTCAGGAGGAGAGAAGGAATATAGGGACAAAGGAGGAGGTTTCCATAGGATACCCAACTCAACAGAAACTTCATTAATAGGCAAGTCAGTTATTTGCAGAGAATTTTCAGGAGGTTTCTCTTGGATACTACAAAATGACTGCTACTAGTATATTCCTTAGACCCAGGAAGTATGGTCTCTGAGCACTTGCTGAAGTAACCTACAAAGCCATGTATAATGTTGGTCTTTCTATCCAAGGAAGGCATTTATTAAATGTATGCTAAATACATGCTGCCTCCCTCAAAACAGGGAAAAATCTGAAAGATTCCTTCTATCTTACTCTGAGGAGGGGAAAGATGAAGAGTTCCTATCATTAGATAGAAATCACTGTGGCAATAGAGAAAAGCCAAAACTAACGACAAGAGGTTGGAGATAACAAAAATGACATGATCATCAAAGAGAAAGTATTCTGCATTGAAGAAGAAACAGAATTTTTCTCTGAATAACAAGCAGAAACCTCCTAAAAGAAACTTTGGAAGGTGACTAATATGTTTATAGTCTTGATGGTTTCACAGGTATATAATTTATCCCCATACTCATCAAATTGTATACATTAAATATGTACAGTTTCTTATATGTCAATCATACCTCAATAAAGTGAAAAAAAGAGAAAGAAAGGGGGCAGGGAGAGGGAGGGAAGGAGACACACACACGAGAGAGAGAGAGAGAGAGAGAGAGAGAGAGAGAGAGAAACATCCTAAAGGAAGAGAAGCACTTTATATACCATGAACTGTAAAGGCATAAGTTAACAAGTAGGAAGAACGATATTTTCATGACAGAGACTCTACTCATAGTGTTAACAACTTCTATATTGACAGGTCTTCTAAGAAGGCCTTAATTGCCACAGGAACTAAGAAGGAGGAAAAAGAAAAATACGAAGATGGATCAAAGGCCTCAGAAAGACATTAAGTCATCAAACTTCTTCAGGTGACCTAAAATGTATGGTGTTTTTTTATACCATACTATGCCCCTTACATTGGAGCTTGAAATACTGAAATCTTCATATTTAATTCCATTCTATGATCTAAAGATAATTTTACTACTAAACAATAGGACTACATTCACAAACACACCTACAGATACAAGTTAATGTCTCATTTTTTCCCCATTAAAGTCAACTTCATTTCTATTTATGTTTTGCTAGGCTGCCAGTATCAAAGTTCTAAGAAAAAAAGGTATGATAGAGTATAAGAAAATTCAAATGAGAAAATTCTATTCATTAACTTAGTTTTCTAAAAATTAAGAAAAGACTGTCAAGGATTCACTATTTCCCAACTTAGTAAATACCAGTGTCGATGAGGCAAAAGACTTGAGAGTCTCTAATCTACTGTAATGCACAAACTAGTTGTCTTCAAGAAACAAGAAAAGTTTACCATCAGAAAAATCTTCCTTAATTTTTTACCTACACCTTCTTGGAGTAGGAAATGTTTCCCCCTGAAACTCAACTGGGTATAATCATTAAGGATAATATATTTTTAAAAATTATTTTCTGCAACTGCTCATTATTACTAATCTTACCCAGCCAATCTAGTCATTTCACGCCCAGCCAAAACTATTCGACCCAGAGCTTGAGACATTCGCAAAAGCATTCTTCCACTTTGGTAGTAATCCTTAAATAGAAAAAGATATTAGTTTTTACTTATAGTTCTATGACTAAAAATTTGGCTTTATTTTTACTGTTGAATTTTCATTGTATTATCATCACTTTACCTCTAGAAGTTCTGAATGTGTACTCTTGAGATGTCGAGGATGAGACAAATCTAAGAAAGGGCGACTGACAACTAGGTAACCAACCACAGTGGCAAGGTCTGAAACCAAACAGGTAAGATTTAAAACAGTAACACTATTTCACCTTTTCCACAAATCTCATCTCTTTCAAAACATACTTACATTTAGCAATAATGCTATCAATGAAGCCCATTGAAAACCGAAACAAAATGAAATTATGTAGGTGCTCCACCTGGCAGAAAGCAAAAACAAAAAATGTATTTTTCTATGTATTAAAAAGTGAATCTACTACGAGGATAAAACAAACTGTTTTATTTATTCAGCAGTTCATTTATTCAGCAGATATTTACTGAGTGCCTGTGATTTCTGTTTATATCATACATCACACTTCACTGAGCACAATGCTCATCACAGAGCGGGTGCCAAACACATGCTTCGTGGAACCATTTTTATGCAAACTGCATGGAAATTATGTAAACAATTTTAACAATGCTGTTTCTCTTGCATGCAATGGCGCAATGCTATTGTAGTCACCATAATTTTGGATACATATATCCCAAAAGAGAACAACAATGAAAGCAAAAAGAATAGAGAGATCAACTAGTTTGAGTGAAACACTAGCTCTCCACTCAAAGCAAAGCATTGAGTGCTTTGCTTTGAGTGGAGACAAATGGTCTGTGCTTTACCTAAGAGTTGTATTACACCCAATCTGAACTGAGTGCTTATGTAAATCAGTGCCACACAACCTCAGTTTTAGCTTTAACATGAGCATGCATTCTCTCAAAACTACAAGTCTCAAAGTGTTTTTTATTCTGGAGTTGTAGCGTTCTCAAGCTGTCCAGCCACCAGATTATTCAAGGTCCTGCATGATCTGGCACTGGGCTCTATTTTTAAGGTTATATGCTTCTACTTTGCTTCTTCTCACCAAACTCCATAAATAATGGTTTCTCAAACACGCACCTTCTTAAGGCTTTCCTCTTGCTGTTCCCACTGCCAGGAATACATTCTTCTAAGATATTTATATTTTGTGACTCCTTCATTTTCATGTGGATTTCTGACTAAATGTCACCTCCTCAAGAAAGACCTTGTCCATTCCAGCTAAAGTAGCAGGGCAACAGACCTCTTCATAGCTATCCCTTTATCTTGCTTCGTTTTTGGCCATAGAATTAATTACTATCTGAAATTACACAGAACACCTAGCTGTTTGGGTATTTATTTTCTGTCTTCTCCACTAAAATGTGGCTTCCTGAGTACAGGGCACCTTGCTAACAACTTGGTATCTTCTACAACTAGACAATGCCTGGAACATTTATTCAGTGACTACCATGTGTCAGACACTATGCTCACGCTGGAGATACAATGAATAGAACAAAGAAGGTCCCCGAATTCATGGAGTTTACATTCTAGTGAAAGA
The DNA here is from genome assembly GCF_009761245.1 of Sapajus apella. Classification (NCBI taxonomy): domain Eukaryota; kingdom Metazoa; phylum Chordata; class Mammalia; order Primates; family Cebidae; genus Sapajus; species Sapajus apella. Next base: position 7,667,712 of record NW_022437004.1, on the reverse strand, counting down.
AGATAACTGGTAAACAAACAAGATAATTAGAGACTGTAATATAATCATCCTTTGGTATACAAAAGGGATTGGTTCCAGGACCTCTCTGGATACCAAAATCCATGGGTGCTCAAGTCCTTGATGAAAAATGGCATAGTATTTGCACATACCTGAGCACGACATCCAATATGATTGATTGACTGACTGATTGAGACAAGTCTCACTCTGTCATGAAGCTGGAGTGTAGTGAGTGCCACCTCGGCTCACTGCAACCTCCACCTCCCAGGTTCAAGTGATTCTCCTGCCTCAGCCTCCCAAGTAGCTGGGATTACAGGCGCCCGCCACCACGCCCCACTAATGTTTGTATTTTTAGTAGAGACAAGGTTTTGCCATGCTGGCCAGGCTGGTCTCGACCTCCTGACCTCAAGTGATCTGGGATTACAGGGGTAAGCCAAGGTGCCTGGATTATCCCATATACTTGAAGTCATCTCTAAATTAGTTATAATACTTAATACAATGTAAATAGCTATTATTCTAATAGCTGTATTGTTCAGAGAATAATGACAAGAAAAAATGTATACATAAGTACAGACACAATCTCTTTTTCTGAAGATTTTCAATCTGTGCGTGGTTGAATCCATGGATTCAGAAACCACAGATGCAGAGGGTTGACTCTGTGTGTGTGTGTGTGTGTGTGTGTGTGTGTGTATGTCTTTATATACATATACTGTGTGTGTGTATACACAGAAATACTTTTAAGGAAAGATGATGATTAAAACAGGAAGGAACTATTGAAGGCCATTTCAAATAGGCTGATCAGAAAAGACAAAGGTTCAATAAAGTGCTAACATGTGGGCTGAAAATCCAAAAGATGAGAATAAGCAAGCCATGTGAAGAGCAAGCTGTCGAACTGCAGGCCCCTGAAAAATTACCTTAAATACATTCTACGAGTGAGCCCTCTAGAAGTTCTGCCATGTTAAATACTGACGAGGCAAAAATCCAATTTCTGAAATAATTTAAAATGACAATTTCTTTAACCTCTCCAACTCATCTAAAATATACATTTAATTTCACAAACTTCAGACTTCCATTAAAATGTATGCTCCTTAAAGGCAAGATTTTATCCATCATGTCCACCACCATCATCCTTGGCACCCGGAATGAGCACAGGCACCTAGATGGCACTCAATGTCTTTTGAATAAACAATGGAATAAACGCATTTGAATTCAAATTTTCCAAGCAGCAATTAAATAAAAAGCTGAAGTATAACTTTCACAAGAAACAATGCTTATATTCTTTAAAACCAAAAGCCAGCCAACTCTGAGCCATAGTCCAAATCTAGCCTGCTACTTGTTTTTGTAAATAAAGTTTTATTAGAACATAGCCAACATAGCCACACCCACTCATTTTGTATTTTATATATAGCTACTGTTGAGTAGCGAACAGTTGCAAGAGACTATGTCATCTGAAAAGCCTAAAATATATACATACTATCTTGCTCTTTACAGAAAAGGTTCGCTGACCCCTGATTTATGTAATAATCTTTATTGTATTTTCACGAATGCTACAGGAACAAATTCTTTGTGGGAATCACTAAATTTATCACTAAATAAGGCTCCTAAGCAATCACTGTAAAAATAAAATTATTTTAATAAATCTATGCAATTTTATAAATGGGAAGTTAAATATATTGATATGAGTTTTTAACCTCATATGTTTTTATTAGAAATGTAGTATAAAATCTTTTACAGCTATTTTTCAAAATATCTTTAAGATGTGTGTGTGTATGTATACACATATAAATATATACATACATACATATGTATGGGTGTGTGTGTGTGTGTGTGTGTGTGTGTGTGTGTATTGGCTCCAGGCAAAAAAACAAAAAGAAAACAACCAAAAATCAAAACGCTTTCCATAAACACTTGAACTTCAAGTGTGTTATCTTACCAGTTTTCGGAAGACTGAGTGGATTGTCTGCTTTTCTCTTTTATTCCCATTGTAAAAGGCAATTTCTTCACTATTAAAGAAAATAATTTAACAATTAATGTTACTTATGCTTGAAAAATAATTGAAATACAGTATATGATGGCTGAATGTTTGTATTTAAATGAACATTTTGTTACTAAGTGCTTATCTAGTACAACACCTCAAGCCACAGTCTATACTTGAGATTCGGCTCCTAGCTCAGCTGATCAGAGCATAAGAATATACCCCGACTGAATCATACACGGGACTACAATCTATGCCATAGGTATCCTAGCTGGAAAAGATATGCTGTACTAATTCTCAGAAATTCAAAATTAGACAGAGAAAGCAGTTGCTGTGATACACAGAAAGAAAAGATTTCAAGTTAAAGTATAGGCCCAAATAAGAAAGAGATGAAAAAGCAACAGCTAGAAAAGATGGATAGTGAAAACTTGACTTACAGCCTTTTAAAGACAGAAAATCAGGCTAAGTCCTGCCAGCTCCAAAGTGCAAGCTCCTAGGAGGAAACCCTGGAACCCCATCATATCCTCAGAACAATTCTACTTTTCATAAGCAGATGTGCATGGGTCCACAAGGACCACAGGGGTCATGACTAGAAAAAAAAAAGGGTATTTTATAGATGAAGAAAGGTTCCATGTAGTTAATTTGTAAAAAAGCCACACAGCCAGCAAGTCAGGGAGCTGAAATCGTTCCTAACTCCGATCTGACCCTAACATTTATAGTCATTCTATTACATAAGAATGTTGTAAGCTTTCCCAGCAAAGTACCTCTAATGGCAGAGAAAAATAAATATTTATAGAGAAGTCTACAAGGCAAGGTTGAAATATTTCTTTAAAGTCTCTCTTTTTCTTAACAATTTATTTTTTATATTTCTATTTTGAAAGGGACCTGCACTCTTCATAAAAACAAGGTACCGCCTACCTAAGCCTCTTCAAATAAAATTAACTTTCCATAAGATACGACACATTTGTCACGTTTCATGGTTTCCTTGACAAAATGATACAGAGCCTCAGAGTATGAGAATGCTACAATTCTATACCTCTAAGTGCTTTTTAAAAAAACTTCCTTCTACCTCCTCTGTACACCTAAGCCTGTGGAAGAAGATGAGGTGAGGATTCTCCTACTGAACTGAGTCATTTTAGCCTTAATGAAAATCTGAATGGATAAAACATCCTAGAATATTGATGGCTGCCCATCCAACATCTATTCTCTTCATTGTCCTTCTTCCTAAAATAATCCCAACTTTCTTAATGTTACCTATTCTTTTCCACGTACCCTAATGCTTTGGGAATGGCCTGAACCCCATTTATAGAGTCCCAACTGGTATAAGCCAGTCACTTTGCTGTGATTGCTTTAGGCATGGTCAAGTGACAATTCCAGCCAGTAAGACATGAGGGAAAGTCAGCTGTGGGACTCTTCGGAAAGGTTTCTTTGCTCTCGTAAAGATACACCAGGCGAGATGGCCTCTTTTTGTTTCTTGAGCTTTCTGCAGAGGAGAGGGGCTAATGAAATCTGTGACTGCTATTGCCATCTTGTGGTCACAAGAAGAATTAGCCCGTGGAATGGTACAGCATACAAAGTAGGATAGAGTCAAGAGAACACCAGAGAGCCAGAGCCCTGATCATGCCAAGCCTGGAAGTGCTCTGTCTTTTAAGGGTTCTCATGTGAGGCTGTGAGTGTTCTTATTACTGAAGCCATGAGTCACGCTTTCTGTTTCTTTCACTAAAAGGCATCTTTCATTTACTTGGCAAATTACCTCTTAGCTCTATTCCACTGCCTCCCTAGAGAAAAAAAAAAAACAAAAACCCTATTTAAAACTTGTACTATTTTAGCAACCCAAAGAAATAAAGAGGGAACTGTCATTTGTAAATGCCTATAGAGTAGAATATTCAATACATATTAGAACCATCAAAATGACTTAACGTTGACAGATCAATATTTGATAACATTTATTAAGCACTTAAAACTGAGCTGGGCCAGGCATGGTGGCTTGGGCCTGTAATTCCAGCACTTTGGGAGGCTAAGGCAGGCAGATCACGAGGTCAGGAGTTTGAGACCAGCCTGACCAACATTGTGAAACCCCGTCTCTATTAAAAATACAAAAATTCGCAGGGTGTGGTGGTGTGCACCTGTAATCCCAGCTACTCAGGAAGCTGAAGCAGGAGAATCACTTGAACCCAGGAGGCAGAGGTTGGCAGTGAGCTGAGATTGCTCCACTGCACTCCAGCCTGGATGACAGAGTGAGACTCCATCTCAAAAAAAAATAAAAAAAAAAAACTGAGGTGGAAGCTTTATATATATTATCAAATTTAATCCTTATTGTAACCCTATATTATCTACCTAAGATAAACAGAAGTGAAGCTATGAATAATTCGCTAAAATGAAATTCAGGCAATTGATAAGTGGAAGAGCTTAGATTTTGCAGCTACTATGACTGGCTCCAAAGTCCACACTTTTTTCTATCTTACATTTAAAATACTCTAGAAAATAGGTACAGGCACATGCAGTGAGAGTTAATTACTGAGCATTATGAACAGTCAAAACAAAAATATTTGTGGAAAAATTGAGACAAAATTTTCTTAGAACAGGTATTGTAAGTTGAAATTTGAATTGTATCCTGATTATGTCTAAAGTAAAATTAACAGAAAATTCATCAACAGAAGGTATGAACAGGTGAGTCAGGAATATTACATGGTTAATTAAAAAAAAAAGTTCAAAATATTGATGATTACAACTTTACAAAACTAATTTCTTTCATAATGTATATTTTCGATACAACATGAACATTATTACAGTAACAGTGTCACTAGACTTTTTGGAGTCAATCTAAATTACATCCATATCCATAAAAATGAATTTTTAGCACAGCTTTAATGCATTTGTCCTTACCTGTTTGTGATGAGCCGAGAATTAACATATCTATATTCTCCTTCATACTTTTGTTCAGTTATTGTCATCTTACCAATGGGTCTTCTAAGTCGAGTTAGGAATAGCCCCGAAACAACCAAGTAGGCCATCATGCTTGCTGGGCCCTGTCGTTATTGGGAGAAAAAGATACACAAAGTTCTGGGATATAATAAATTCACTTGGATACAAACATGTACAATGTGACTGAAAGAAATTGCTTTACTGGGTAGTTGTTTCCCCTTGTTTCTTTTCTGAAAAAGTACACAGTAGCCTCTACACTTTTGCCGCTCAATGACTTTTCCTCCTACCACTGTAGCTTATCCCTCAGCCCTCCTACATTTTGCTCACCTAATAACTCCTAATTGCAGTTCTCACTTTTTCTGTTATCTAACACTCTTCTGTTGGAACTCTTCTTGATAACCTCTTAAGATTTCACAATAATTCTCAGACCTCTTTTTCTTGCCTACTCTTTTAATGTTAATATTCCCTCAAACTCTTTCCTTAGTTCTCTTCTCACCTAAAATTTATAGCTCTAGTCCTATCACTCTTATGAACCCAAGAAATTATTTCCAAATAAGTACTACAGATCTTTACCTTAATACTGTGTAAATGCCTCAAGCTCAATTCTCCCCAAAGGAGTTCTATCTGCCTTTCCCTGCTTGCACATCTTACTTCCAGCTGCTGTACTATGTCTTAACAACTTTGTAGGTGGCCTCATCACCCACTGACCATCCCAAGAGAAAAGCTTCAAGCGTACCTTTCCAAGTTCATCACAGGCACTTCCCTCATTCCCCTATATATCCTATGCTCTGTCAAACTAAAATAAATGTTTCCTGAACCCGCCATTCAGTGAGGTTGTTCTCATGTTTGGCAAGCCTGACGTATTTAATGGATACCTACTTGTCTCTCCAAAGCAGCTCAAATATCACCTCCAATTCTTCCAGGCCCTAGATACTTTATTGAAATTTCTATTACTGAGCTTTATCATGCTACATATTGTAATTGTTTGACTATCTACCTGTTTTGCCACATTGTAATTCCTCTCGAGCAGGAACTGCATCTTACTTATCTTATTATTTCTCCTATCTAGCACAATATACGTGCAATATAATGTTTTCAAGATTTTAAAAAATTAAATCTGATCAATTCAATGCATTTCAACAACTAGTACAAAGATGAACCAAAAAGATAACTAAAACAGTTTCCGCCTTTAAGAAATGCAGAATCAGATAACAGGTAGACACGGAGTCACATTTAAATATTACAAAAATGTAGTGAGTACCATAAAAATATGACAGCAAGGAGACAAAAAAGATTTGGCTTATTCACTTGCTTATAGTAAAACAAAATACAAGAATGATAAAACCTGGATCACAAGATAGCAAAGAATTAGGAAGATAAACAGGAATATTCGAAAAACAAAATGAAACAAATCCAAAACCCTGTTTCCCAGTGTTTTGGAAAGCAACAAAAGCCAGTATGGGAATAATTTATTAACTAACTATGAAATGTATATACACACATACACATTACACATATAAAACAACCATACTGTTATACGGTTATGTTATAAATGTGTAACAATCACATTACACATTAAATGACCAAAGTTAGATTTCAACAAGATAACTCAAAAAAAATTTAAAAGTGACTCTTGCCATCACAAATATCAGAGACTTGGGTAGTAAGGCTATGGGATAGCCAATCATTTACATTATAAAATATTCTTGGAACTGTTATACCCACTCTAAATGTATCATTATTTGAACATTAGAATTTCATATTAAAATGGATGTCTCCATATCTCTTTTTAGACATTACTTTGAAACACTAAGTACAAGTATACTCAATGTTTGAATACTTCTGTTTTCTTATTGCATTTTAAAGAAGTGGGTCTCGCTTTTTGTCCAGGCTTGTCTTGAACTCCTGGATTCAAGCAATCCTCTCATCTCAGCCTCCCAAAGTGCTGGGATTACAGGTGCGAGCCACCACACCTGGCCATTATATTTGTCTGGTTTTTAATGTCACAACATTTCTCCAAGTGCCTAACTTAAGGAAAATTAAAAGGACAAATTAGTACTTTCTAAATCTCAAGTAAAGTTATTATTTTATAATCAGACTTTGTTAGGTAAATCCATTCTTTGAGATTTACAAAAAGTCTTACAACAGGCCATCAAGCTATTCACAATATGTATTTTAAATACTGTATTATAGCAATTTAAAAGGTGAAATAAAAGTAGACTCACCTGAGCTCCAATTGCACTCGTTAACTTAAAGATATACAAAACTATGTCTAAAAATGGCTGTAAAATAAACATTAGAATACACAGAATTAAAACTAAAGCACTAGAATGATAGCTAATACAACATGTTAACTACAAAATGTTATTAAACATTTAATACATAATTGTCAACATGTAGAGTTCCCACAATGTATAATGTAGTATAATAGCATGTAAATCAATGAATACATGAAAGATAAGTTTTCGTCTCAAGAAACTTAAAACGGGAAAAGCTTAAACAATGTCTACTGACCATCAAGTGGGAAAAACATTTATCACTTTCCATCAACTAAGATACCTCTACTGTGATAACTAACCACTAATAACTCAGTAATGTGTCCACATAATGTAAAGATACTGAATAAAATAACCTGAGATGTAATCCCAAATTTGCTACCAGTTTGTTTCTACATATCTTCACCTGCAAAGTGAGAGGCTCTTCCTGCTCCAATATTGTTTGACTCTATTACTTTATCACTTCTACGGCAAAATAATCAAGTAAGCCTTTGAATCTAATTTTGTGGTGTAAAACTCAAGTCTCTAAAACCAAAATAATATATTAATGTACTGCTCTTCACACACACAGACAACTCAACTTACGCACCATCAGTTGCATTAGTTTGAAGTGCTTTTCAAGAAACCCAAATTGTGTTCATTCACTTTAAGTCAACAGCCACCACTCCTGCCTCCACTTTTTTTTGGAGATAGGGTATGGCTCTGTCACCCAGACTGAAGATCTTGGCTCACTGCAGCCTCCAAAGGAGCTGGGAGCACAGGCACGCACTACGATGCCTGGCTAATTTTTGTATTTTTTATAGATGGGGTTTCAGCATGTTGCCCAGGATGGTTCACAACTCCTGAGCTCAAGTGAGCCACCCACCTTGACCTCCCAAAATATTGGGATTACAGGGATGAGCCAGTGCCCGGCCAACAGCCAGCGCGTTCTAATCCACATTATTACTAGGATAGATGACTTGCTTTGTTAACTGGCTTATGTCAACATCTACTTTTTCTTTTCCCCTTTTTTTTGGCCTTATAAATTATCAAGAAGTTAGAGATACTAGTAAAATTCAAGAACTGTTAAAACTTGACAAAAATAATGACTCATAATTTAAGCTGAAGATAAATTAGATATTTAAAACATCTAATTTAGACAGTGGTGCACAGACCCACTACAATTAATTAATTTGATATTCTTCTCTATTCCAGATGTGACAAAACCTGAGCTACAGACTTGCTCAAATGACAAGATGAAAAACATACATAATAATGTCTACGAAATTAAATGGAAAGTTGTATATATATACCCCCCCATTCCCACCATGCATGCATTCAAACACACACACACACACACACACACACACACACACACGGAGAGAGAGAGAGAGAGAGAGAGAGAGAGAGAGAGAG